>NC_091312.1:3920256-3972756 GCF_038502225.1 Cherax quadricarinatus | reverse complement strand
ATAATAATCTAAATCATTCTATTTTTTTAGTTCTAATATTAAGTCAGTTCTAGCCTCTAAATTAGTTATAGTTGGAAGGGCAGTTATCAGGTAATACCTTGAGCTACATTTCTAGCCTATTTTATATATTGTACAAATGTATTCATGTTTGTTTTCTATTAATGTATTCTGTCTATTAATAAAGTACATATAAAACATAAATTATAGGGGGTGGTAGGAGAAGAAAATATTTAAACACCTTGAGTTTTCCCTGAGGTACGTTTATTGTCCTCTCTGAGGATGAGGGTCCCCAGTAAAGTTCTAGAGGTGGTACCTCCCTATTTTATATAATATATATATATATATATATATATATATATATATATATATATATATATATATATATATATATATATATATATATATATGTATATATATATATATATATATATATTTTTTTTTTTTTTTTTTTTATTATCACACTGGCCGATTCCCACCAAGGCAGGGTGGCCCGAAAAAGAAAAACTTTCACCATCATTCACTCCATCACTGTCTTGCCAGAAGGGTGCTTTACACTACAGTTTTTAAACTGCAACATTAGCACCCCTCCTTCAGAGTGCAGGCACTGTACTTCCCATCTCCAGGACTCAAGTCCGGCCTGCCGGTTTCCCTGAAACCCTTCATAAATGTTACTTTGCTCACACTCCAACAGCACGTCAAGTATTAAAAACCATTTGTCTCCATTCACTCCTATCAAACACGCTCACGCATGCCTGCTGGAAGTCCAAGCCCCTCGCACACAAAACCTCCTTTACCCCCTCCCTCCAACCTTTCCTAGGCCGACCCCTACCCCGCCTTCCTTCCACTACAGACTGATACACTCTTGAAGTTATTCTTTTTCGCTCCATTCTCTCCACATGTCCGAACCACCTCAACAACCCTTCCTCAGCCCTCTGGACAACAGTTTTGGTAATCCCGCACCTCCTCCTAACTTCCAAACTACGAATTCTCTGCATTATATTCACACCACACATTGCTCTCAGACATGACATCTCCACTGCCTCCAGCCTTCTCCTCGCTGCAACATTCATCACCCATGCTTCACACCCATATAAGAGCGTTGGTAAAACTATACTCTCATACATTCCCCTCTTTGCCTCCAAGGACAAAGTTCTTTGTCTCCACAGACTCCTAAGTGCACCACTCACGCTTTTCCCCTCATCAATTCTATGATTCACCTCATCTTTCATAGACCCATCCGCTGACACGTCCACTCCCAAATATCTGAATACATTCACCTCCTCCATACTCTCTCCCTCCAATCTGATATCCAATCTTTCATCACCTAATCTTTTTGTTATCCTCATAACCTTACTCTTTCCTGTATTCACTTTCAATTTTCTTCTTTTGCACACCCTACCAAATTCATCCACCAATCTCTGCAACTTCTCTTCAGAATCTCCCAAGAGCACAGTGTCATCAGCAAAGAGCAACTGTGACAACTCCCACTTTATGTGTGATTCTTTATCTTTTAACTCCACGCCTCTTGCCAAGACCCTCGCATTTACTTCTCTTACAACCCCATCTATAAATATATTAAACAACCACGGTGACATCACACATCCTTGTCTAAAGCCTACTTTTACTGGGAAATAATTTCCCTCTTTCCTACATACTCTAACTTGAGCCTCACTATTCTCGTAAAAACTCTTCACTGCTTTCAGTAACCTACCTCCTACACCATACACCTGCAACATCTGCCACATTGCCCCCCTATCCATCCTGTCATACGCCTTTTCCAAATCCATAAATGCCACAAAGACCGCTTTAGCCTTATCTAAATACTGTTCACTTATATGTTTCACTGTAAACACCTGGTCCACATACCCTCTACCTTTCCTAAAGCCTCCTTGTTCATCTGCTATCCTATTCTCCGTCTTACTCTTAATTCTTTCAATAATAACTCTACCATACACTTTGCCAGGTATACTCAACAGACTTATCCCCCTATAATTTTTGCACTCTCTTTTATCCCCTTTGCCTTTATACAAAGGAACTATGCATGCTCTCTGCCAATCCCTAGGTACCTTACCCTCTTCCATACATTTATTAAATAATTGCACCAACCACTCCAAAACTATATCCCCACCTGCTTTTAACATTTCTATCTTTATCCCATCAATCCCGGCTGCCTTACCCCCTTTCATTTTACCTACTGCCTCACGAACTTCCCCCACACTCACAACTGGCTCTTCCTCACTCCTACAAGATGTTGTTCCTCCTTGCCCTATACACGAAATCACAGCTTCCCTATCTTCATCAACATTTAACAATTCCTCAAAATATTCCCTCCATCTTCCCAATACCTCTAACTCTCCATTTAATAGCTCTCCTCTCCTATTTTTAACTGACAAATCCATTTGTTCTCTAGGCTTTCTTAACTTGTTAATCTCACTCCAAAACTTTTTTTTATTTTCAACAAAATTTGTTGATAACATCTCACCAACTCTCTCCTTTGCTCTCTTTTTACATTGCTTCACCACTCTCTTAACCTCTCTCTTTTTCTCCATATACTCTTCCCTCCTTGCATCACTTCTACTTTGTAAAAACTTCTCATATGCTAACTTTTTCTCCCTTACTACTCTCTTCACATCATCATTCCACCAATCGCTCCTCTTCCCTCCCGCACCCACTTTCCTGTAACCACAAACTTCTGCTGAACACTCTAACACTACATTTTTAAACCTACCCCATACCTCTTCGACCCCATTGCCTATGCTCTCATTAGCCCATCTATCCTCCAATAGCTGTTTATATCTTACCCTAACTGCCTCCTCTTTTAGTTTATAAACCTTCACCTCTCTCTTCCCTGATGCTTCTATTCTCCTTGTATCCCATCTACCTTTTACTCTCAGTGTAGCTACAACTAGAAAGTGATCTGATATATCTGTGGCCCCTCTATAAACATGTACATCCTGAAGTCTACTCAACAGTCTTTTATCTACCAATACATAATCCAACAAACTACTGTCATTTCGCCCTACATCATATCTTGTATACTTATTTATCCTCTTTTTCTTAAAATATGTATTACCTATAACTAAACCCCTTTCTATACAAAGTTCAATCAAAGGGCTCCCATTATCATTTACACCTGGCACCCCAAACTTACCTACCACACCCTCTCTAAAAGTTTCTCCTACTTTAGCATTCAGGTCCCCTACCACAATTACTCTCTCACTTGGTTCAAAGGCTCCTATACATTCACTTAACATCACCCAAAATCTCTCTCTCTCCTCTGCATTCCTCTCTTCTCTAGGTGCATACACGCTTATTATGACCCACTTCTCGCATCCAACCTTTACTTTAATCCACATAATTCTTGAATTTACACATTCATATTCTCTTTTCTCCTTCCATAACTGATCATTCAACATTACTGCTACCCCTTCCTTTGCTCTAACTCTCTCAGATACTCCAGATTTAATCCCATTTATTTCCCCCCACCGAAACTCCCCTACCCCCTTCCGCTTTGTTTCGCTTAGGGCCAGGACATCCAACTTCTTTTCATTCATAACATCAGCAATCATCTGTTTCTTGTCATCCGCACTACATCCACGCACATTTAAGCATCCCAGTTTTATAAAGTTTTTCTTCTTCTCTTTTTTAGTAAATGTCTACAGGAGAAGGGGTTACTAGCCCATTGCTCCCGGCATTTTAGTCGTCTCATACGACACGCATGGCTTACGGAGGAAAGATTCTTTTCCACTTCCCCATGGACAGTAGAAGAAATAAAGAGGAACAAGTGCTATTTAGAAAAAGGAGAAAAACCTAGATGTATGTATATATATATGCATGTGCGTGTCTGTGAAGTGTGACCAAAGTGTAAGTAGGAGTAGCAAGATATCCCTGTTATCTAGCGTGTTTATGAGACAGAAAAAGAAACCAGCAATCCTACCATCATGCAAAACAGTTACAGGTTTCTGTTTCACAGTCATCTGGCAGGACGGTAGTACTTCCCTGGATGGTTGCTGTCTACCAACCTACTACCTGGATATATATATATATATATATATATATATATATATATATATATATATATATATATATATATATATATATATGTATATATATATATATATATATATATATATATATATATATATATATATATATATATATATATATATATATATATATATATATCAACACGTTGGTCGTCTCCCACCGAGGCAGGGTGACCCACAAAGAAAGAAAATCCCCAAAAAGAAAATACTTTCATCATCATTCAACTCTTTCACCTCACTCACACATAATCACTGTTTTGGCAGAGGTACCCAGAATACAACAGCTTAGAAGTATATACGTATAAAAATACACAAAATATCCCACAAAACTGCCAATATCCCAAACCCCTCCTTTAGAGTGCAGGCATTGTACTTCCCATTTCCAGGACTCAAGTCCGGTTATATAAAATAACCGGTTTCCCTGAATCCCTTCACTAAATATTACCCTGCTCACACTCCAACAGCTCGTCAGGTTCCAAATACCATTCGTCTCCATTCACTCCTATCTAACACGCTCACGCACGCTTGCTGGAAGTCCAAACCCCTCGCCCACAACACCTCCTTTACCCCCTCCCTCCAACCTTTTCGAGGATGACCCCTTACCCCACCTTCCTTCCCCAACAGATTTATACGTTCTCCATGTCATTCTACTTTGATCCATTCTCTCTAAATGACCAAACCACCTCAACAACCCCTCTTCAACCTTCTGACTAATACTTTTATTAACTCCACACCTCCTAATTTCCACACTCCGAATTTTCTGCATAATATTTACACCACACATTGCCCTTAGACACGACATCTCCGCTGCCTCCAACCGCCTCCTCGCTGCAGCATTTACAACCCAAGCTTCACACGCATATAAGAATGTTGGTACCACTATACTTTATACATTCCCTTCTTTGCCTCCTTGGATAACGTTTTTTGGTCTCCCCATATATCTCAACGCACCACTCACCTTTTTTCTTTCATCAATTCTATGGTTAACTTCATCCTTCATAGACCCATCTGCTGACACGTCAACTCCCAAATATCTGAAAACATTCATTTCTTCCATACTCCTCTCCAATGTTATATCCATTTTTTCTTTATCTAAATCATTTGATACCCTCATCACCTTACTCTTTTCTATGTTCACTTTCAACTTTCTACCTTTACACACACTCCCAAATTCGTCCACTAACCTTTGCAATTTTTCTTTAGAATCTCCCATAAGCACAGTATCATCAGCAAAAAGTAACTGTGTCACTTCCCATTTTATATTTAATTCCCCATAATTTAATCCCACCCCTCTCCCGAACACCCTAGCATTTACTTCTTTTACAACCCCATCTATAAATATATTAAACAACCATGGTGACATTACACATCACTGTCTAAGACCTACTTTTAACGGGAATTAGTCTCCCTCTCTTCTACACACCCTAACCTGAGCCTCACTATCCTCATAAAAACTCTTTACGGCATTTAGAAACTTACCACCTATTCCATGTACTTGCAATATCTGCCAGAATATTCTGGAAGGTTTTGCAGCACCGGCTGACAAATGAAGATATGTAATGATCCACTTTTTAAGTCACTTGACCTGTTCCCATCGGTTAGAAGCTTAGGGTTGAGTATTAACTATCTTCTAGCAATTTTCCTCTTGGAATCTGCCAAATGTGAGGCCTACTCCACCTGACCCCATATGGTGTGGGGCAGGGACCGGTGTGTGGTTGGCATTCTGCTTGCCTCTCAGAGTCTGGCTGGTGCCTGCACACTACAATACTCTGAGAACTTACCCTACTTCTCTTGTTGATACCTTTGCAACATTGCACAGCTCCTGATGACGCAATGAGAAGTGTGAAAGTACTTAAGGGAAAGATTTCCACCCCCCGTGGCTTGTATTGCATTAAGATCGCTTGTTTGCGATTGTTTTGCATATATATATATATATATATATATATATATATATATATATATATATATATATATATATATATATATATATATATATATATATATACATAGTTTTATGTATTTCGCGCAGATGGCTTCAAAGGTGGAGCCGCACTCCATGCGTCATGCTCTGAAGGAAGTCAATGAGCTGAAGAACACCCACAAAAGAAGTATTCCTTGTAAGTAATATCACTTTTGATAATTATTATTTTGAGTTTCCTACAATATGTATGTTAGCATATATATATATATATATATATATATATATATATATATATATATATATATAGTTCGTGAGGCAGTAGGTAAAATGAAAGGGGGTAAGGCAGCCGGGATTGATGGGATAAAGATATATATATATATATAAGGCTAAAGAGGTCTTTGTGGCATTTATGGATTTGGAAAAGGCGTATGACAGGGTGGATAGGGGGGCAATGTGGCAGATGTTGCAAGTGTATGGTGTAGGAGGTAGGTTACTGAAAGCAGTGAAGAGTTTTTACGAGGATAGTGAGGCTCAAGTTAGAGTATGTAGGAAAGAGGGAAATTTTTTCCCAGTAAAAGTAGGCCTTAGACAAGGATGTGTGATGTCACCGTGGTTGTTTAATATATTTATAGATGGGGTTGTAAGAGAAGTAAATGCGAGGGTCTTGGCAAGAGGCGTGGAGTTAAAAGATAAAGAATCACACACAAAGTGGGAGTTGTCACAGCTGCTCTTTGCTGATGACACTGTGCTCTTGGGAGATTCTGAAGAGAAGTTGCAGAGATTGGTGGATGAATTTGGTAGGGTGTGCAAAAGAAGAAAATTAAAGGTGAATACAGGAAAGAGTAAGGTTATGAGGATAACAAAAAGATTAGGTGATGAAAGATTGAATATCAGATTGGAGGGAGAGAGTATGGAGGAGGTGAACGTATTCAGATATTTGGGAGTGGACGTGTCAGCGGATGGGTCTATGAAAGATGAGGTGAATCATAGAATTGATGAGGGAAAAAGAGTGAGTGGTGCACTTAGGAGTCTGTGGAGACAAAGAACTTTGTCCTTGGAGGCAAAGAGGGGAATGTATGAGAGTATAGTTTTACCAACGCTCTTATATGGGTGTGAAGCGTGGGTGATGAATGTTGCAGCGAGGAGAAGGCTGGAGGCAGTGGAGATGTCATGTCTGAGGGCAATGTGTGGTGTGAATATAATGCAGAGAATTCGTAGTTTGGAAGTTAGGAGGAGGTGCGGGATTACCAAAACTGTTGTCCAGAGGGCTGAGGAAGGGTTGTTGAGGTGGTTCGGACATATATATGTTTATAGTATATATATAGGTTTTGTGTGCGAGGGGCTTGGACTTCCAGCAGGCATGCGTGATATATATATAATATATATATATATATATATATATATATATATATATATATATATATATATATATATTGTTTCAGAAAGATGGGCCCAATTTATATGAAGCCAAGACAATTGCTGGCAATAAGCAAAGATATGAATAATCAGCATTGTCCTTAAGTACTTGTTATGCTTAAATATATGAAGGACTGAGGCGTCTGCTAATTTCACTGTACTTTGCATGACCGTTCATGATGATTGTATCATGTTTATTTTAAAGCTAAATCATTTTACCTAAAACGTCAGATTCTACCATACCAATCTAAGGCTGTAGTGACTTCCATTTCTAGAATCTTGACCAGATTACAGTAACTGGCAAGGAATTCAGAATAGTAGGCTTCAACATAATACATATGGGTAAAAATACACAAGGTGTGGATGACCTATCCGATACTACCAGAGCTATATACAGCTTGTGGAGCTAATTTTTATTTTTTTTTTAATATTGGTCCCCTGAGAAGCATTCGCCTCTCTTGGTTTACCTTTGACTTATTTGGTTGTAATTTACAGGCCAATGACGAGAGATAATGAGACTGGTAGAATGATGAGGTGAAGAGAGTAGTAAAAGAGAAAAAGTTAGCATATGAAAGATTTCTACATAGTAGAAATGATATAAGGAGGGAGGAATATATGGAGAGAAATAGAGGCGTTAAGAGAATGGTGAAGGAATATAAAAGGAGAGCAAATGAGAGAGTGGGTGAGCGCTATCAACAATTTTGCTGAGAATAAGAAAAAAATTTGGAGTGAGATAAATAAGTTGAGAAAGCCTAAGGAATGAATGGTTTTTACAGTTAAAATAGAAGAGAAGAATTATTAGATTGAGAACTAGAGGTATCGGGAAGATGGAAATATTTTGAAGAACTGTTAAATGTTGATGAAGATAGGGAAGCTGTGATTTCGTGCACTGGGCAGGGAGATATAACATCTTGTAGGAGTGAGGAAGATCCAGATGTGAGTGTGGAGGAGGTACATGAAGCTGTGGGTAGAATGAAAGGGGGTATACTAGCTGTGATTGATTAGGATCATGGAAGAAATGTTAAAAGCAGGTGGGGATATAGTTTTCGAAAATCTGGGACTTTTTTTAATAAATGCATGGAAGGGAAGGTAACCAGAGATTGGCAGAGAGCATGTATACTTCCTTTGTATAAAGGCAAAGGGGACAAAAGAGAGTTTAAATATTAAAGGGGAATAAGCCTACTGATTATATCTGATAAAGTTTATGATAGAGTTATTAATGAAAGAATTAAGAGTAAGACGGAGAGCAGAATAGCAGATGAACAAGGAGGCCTTAGGAAGGGTAAGGGTTGTGTAGACCAAGTGTTTACAGTGAAACATGTAGGTGAACAGTATTTAGATGAGGATAAAAAGGTTTTCGTTGCATTTATGGATTTGGAAAAGGCATTTGATAGAATGGATAGGGAAGCAGTGTGGCAGACGTTGCAAGTGTATGGAATAGGTGGTAGGTTACTGAAAGCAGTTAAGAGTTTTTATTAGGATAGTGAGGCTCAGGTTAGAGTGTGTAGGAGAGAGAGGGACATTATTTCCCAGTAAATGTAGGCCTTAGACAGGGATGTGTGATGTCACCATGAGGCCTGGTCACAGACCGGGCCGTTGGGGCGTTGATCCCCGTAACTCTCTCCAGGTATACTCCAGGTTGTTCAATATATTTATAAATGAGATAAGAGAAGTGAATGCTCGGGTGTTGGTAAAAGGTGTGGGATTAAGAGATAAGGACTCTAACACAAAGTGGGAGTTGTCACAGATGCTTTTTGCTGATGACACTGTGCTTTTGGGAAATTCTGAAGAGAAGTTGCAGAGGTTGGTGGACGAGTTTGGAAGGGAATGTAAAAGAAGGAAATTAAAAGTGAACATAGGAAAGAGCAAGGTGATGAGGATAACAAAAGAAAATAGGCAATGAAAGACTGGATATCAGACTGGAGAGAGAGAAAGTATGGAGGAAGTGATTGTGAATATTCAGATATTGGGAGTGTACGTGTCAGCAAATGGATCTATGAAAGACGAGGTGAATCATAAAATTGATGAGGGGAAAAAGGTGAGTGGCACACTGAGAAGCCTATGGAGATAACGAACGTTATCCATGCAAGCAAACAGGGAAATGTGTGAGAGTATAGAGGTACCATTGCTCTTCTATGGGTGTGAAGCATGGGTGGTGAACGTTGCAACGAGGAGAAGGCTGGAGGCAGTGGAAATGTCATGTCTGAAGGTAATGTGTGGTGTGAATATAATGCGGAGAATTCATAGTTTGGACATTAGGAGGAGATGTGGGGTTTCTAAGAGTATTAACCAGAGGGCTGGAAAGGATGGAACGAAATGGAATGACTTGGAGGGCATATATAAATCTGTAGTGGAAGGAAGGTGGGGTAGGGCTCGGCCTAGGAAAGGTTGAAGGTTTTTGTGTGCGACGGGCTTGGATTTCCAGCAAGCGTGTGTGAGCATGTTAGACAGGAGCGATTGGAGGCAAATGGTTTTTATGACTTGTTTTGCTGTTGGAGTGTGAGTAAAGCAACATTTATGAAGCGATTCAAGAGAAACCGGTTAGCTGGGCTTGAGTCCTGGAGGTGGGAAGTACAGTGCCTGCACTCTGAAGGAGGAGCGTTAATGTTGTTTTATAACTGTAGTGTACGTGCACCTCTAGCAAGACAGTGATGGAGTAAATGATGAAGAAAGTGTTTCATCTTTTTTGGGTCACCCTGCCTGGGTGGTCACCCTGCCTGGGTGGTCACCCTGCCTGGGTGCTCACCCTGCCTGGGTGCTCACCCTGCCTGGGTGCTCACCCTGCCTGGGTGCTCACCCTGCCTGGGTGCTAACCCTGCCTGGGTGCTCACCCTGCCTGGGTGCTCACCCTGCCTGGGTGCTCACCCTGCCTGGGTGCTAACCCTGCCTGGGTGCTCACCCTGCCTGGGTGCTCACCCTGCCTGGGTGCTCACCCTGCCTGGGTGCTCACCCTGCCTGGGTGCTAACCCTGCCTGGGTGCTCACCCTACCTGGGTGCTCACCCTGCCTGGGTGCTCACTGTAGAATGAGAGAGATTATTAATGAAACATTTCTCATTTGCCAGGAAATTTTTTACTTTAATCATTCTCATCTTTCTTGTGCATATAACCTCGGATCAACACCCAGGGGATACCAGGGGATACCAGCTATTTAGTTATGACTCACGTTAAAACTCTTCTGGTAGGTGAAAGGGGCTACGGGCCGATAATTTTGAAGAGACATATAAAACAGCACTAAACAATGTTTCGCTCAATGAGAATACCCTCAAGTTATAACTTAATGAAGTTTCCCTTGAGTTGTAACTCAGTGCAATAAAAGCGTATGTATCATCTTTTAAGAAGTGTCACTTTGACTTTTCCCTGTTCCACCACAGAGAAAAAATATATTAAAATTAAATTTTTGATGATACTGTCCTGGTAGGAGGTGATGCTGTCTCTTACTCTCACTGTGCAAGTACTTACCTCTAACGTGTTCATCTCTAGTAATTTGTGTGTAACGGAGCCTCCCGTTCGTGTTTTGTGTTTTTGGCCGCTGCTGGGGCTAAAGGCATTGTTTTTTTTTTAACAGTACGAAAAATGTAGATCTTCCTCTGTAAATCTAGGCACTAAAGTCAACATTTTAAGAATGTTGACCTTGGCAGTGTTTACACTGCCACTTTGTACTTCATGCTCCCTCTCGAACTTTCTTTTGCTCTAAATATCTCTTCTTATTCCTCAAATTATCTTTGATTCCTAAGAAATGGCGCATGTTGCTTATTTTCCTATAATTACATTGCGTCGTAATATCAGTGCATACGTTACCAGTACCAACGGTACTAAACAGGTTACCTTGTACCTATGATACTAAACAGGTTACCCTGTACCTATGGTAATAAACACGTTACCCTGTACCTATGTTACTAAACAGGTTACCCTGTACCTATTATACTAAACAGGTTACCTTGTACTTATGGTACTAAACAAGTTACCCTGTACCTATGGTACTAAACCGGTTACCCAGTACCTATGGTAATAAACAGGCTGCCCATATGATAGTTTCCTACCCCTGCTTCAGGTCCCGCTGACTCTAGCTTTTTTCAAAACCAGGAAAACTTGATCCTACTTTATCCTGTGATAGTTCACATACACACAAAAAGTGACCCCTGGTTCAAATTTACTACGCATGGTTAATCATTATGCCCTAAACATCATCTAAAACGATGGATATTGATGAGGTAATCGCAGCTAGGGATTCTACGTTCATCAAGACACATCAATGATTTGTTGCTTCAGTTTTGCTCTTCCTTACCCCCTGCAGAAGCTCTGATAACCTTGTTCTCTTCCCGCGACTTCTCGATGCCTTACTCCTGAGTTCTTTAAAAAAAAACAAGTGACCATCCATCAATCACTGCGCTTCGAGGTCCTGATCAATTCTTTCCTGTTGAATGCGACCTAGAGCGATCAAGTACTGAGTTCCTAATTACTGCTCGGTAAACAGGAGCTGGAGATGTACGACGACTTACCCATATGTCTAGCATCGCCTAGGGATTGAACCCGAACCCTTTCGGTCGTGAGACCGACGTTCCACTACTAAACTATAAGTCAATGCAACTTGTTTCCTCTTCCCGTTTTATTACAGGCGCTCTGTGGTTGGTTTTATAGATAAATATACTTGTGAAAGCAAACGCTCTCGGAGCAGAATAAACTTTTATCGTGACACGGTTTCGCTCTATGTAGAGTTTTATGAAGCTGTTGACCTGCTAAGACTCTATACAGAGCGGGGGTAAAAGTTGTCCCATTATATATCTCTTTTTCGGTATTATCACAATATGCCATTTTAATTAAAAAATAATACTCTCTCAGCGTGCCTAGATATTTCGACCCTTGAAGATTACTCATTCTTCAGAATCTAAATGAGTGTTATCTCCTTCTAACACGTAGCATCTCTGGATTACCTACTGCCCCTGTCAATTATATCAGCAGAGCATTTTTCGTAAGAAATCGCCTCTCCTAGATTCCGTTGCAGCATCCTCCACATGGGAGTGTAACTTATGTCATGATTGCAGCATCCTTCACGCAACAGTGTAATCTGTTGACTCATTGCCCTACAGATGACTATAACAGAGTGGTTCTCGAGCCGTTGCCTGATGCACCGGACTCAGACTACATCAACGCTTCGTATATTGACGTAAGTTTCCCTAACCTAACACAATCTAACCTGACCTAATATTACCTAACGTAATCAAACCTAATCTGTCCTAGCCTGACTGAGCCTTACGTAGCCCAGCCCAACTTAAACTAACGTAGCCTAAGGTAACCTAACTTGGCATAACCTAGCCTAAATTAACGTAACTTAACCTAGCCTAAATGAATCTAACCTAACGTAACCTGTTGTAACCTTAAAATGTTGAAATTTATTAAAACAAATTGTATTAATATTTTAGGTAAAAGAACACATCTGCAATTAATGTGACAGTTTACGTCACATTAGTTGCACTTGTGTCCTCTTACGTACGTATTAAAACAAGGTTGAAAACAATATCATTGAACATATCTCAAGCTCTCAGCTTCAGGCATGAGAGAGAGAGAAAAAATAAATATAATTATCAAAAATATTTATCACTGTGCTACATGTTGACAAACATCTCCCAAATAAAAGTATTAATATCAAACCATAATTTTTATAATTTGTAATCTCTTGTGAGCCAGAAATGACATTTTCCTTACAGAGTTTGCTCACCCCGAAGGCTTACATAGCTACACAGGGGCCTTTAGAAAATACCATAGTGGATTTCTGGCGGCTGGTGTGGCAGCAGAAAAGTCGGCTTATTGTTATGCTTACCAAGACATTTGATTTCATTAAGGTAAGGAATTATTTCAAAGGACATAAAGGAGTTTCGTGGATGGTTTGGACTGTATTTCAGTACGTCTCATTATTGTTTTTTTTTTTTTAGTAGTTTTTACTTGTGTCAGTTTCGTTCTGATTAAAATTTGCACACAGTCACGAATTTGATTTTGGCCACAGTTTATAGTAAATAAATATTTGATATAATTATAGATAAATAACTACAGTTTGCGTGTGAAGTGCTATCTATTAAGAATTCTTCTGTATTTTGAGATGCGTCACATGATGTGTTGGTGTTCAGGTGATGTGTGTGCAATACTGGCCAGCAATGGTTGGTTGTCCTGACCACTACGAGGGCATCAAAGTCGACCTCCTGAAGGAGGAACAACTGGCCAACTTCCAGATCCGCACTATAAAACTCAGCTTAGAAGGACATGTGAGACTCCACTACTTCTTTCACTCTTACAAGTTATTGATTTGAGTTTTTGTTGGGAAGCTTGTGTTGTGTATTTTAAATGAAAATTAAGTTAATATCTTTAAAAAAAAATAAAAAGGCTTAACACTTGCCTGTTTGTACAGAACCGTTGAAATAATTGTTTACAGAACTACTTTCAAAAACTCATTTGTGCAATTATGATCCATAAAACTATTCTCTTGCTACTTTCAATTATTACAAAAAATCTCTCACTGTATTTATGTAACATTAATAAAAAGATCCAGGAAACTGGTGAACTGAACTTAAGTTGCTGATTGAGGAAGAACAATGCTTGCATGCTGAAGGATGGGCAGGGATGGGTAGGGATGGGCAGGCATGCCTAGGAATGCTGTGGTGTCCAAATATTTGAATGTTGGTATCTGAACACTTCTATAAAGACAGCTAGGGTATGAGTGATGGTTAATGCTTTTCCTTTACTGAATCATCCTACCCAGCTAGAAAACAGCTGATGCAATAAACTTTTTTTTTCTATTTTTACCCTATGTATACATATATATATATATATATATATATATATATATATATATATATATGTGTGTGTGTGTGTATATATATATATATATATATATATATATATATATATATATATATATATATATATATATATATATATATATATATATATATATATATATATATATATATATATATATATATATATATATATATATATATATGTATGTATATATACATATTTTAACAATTCGGCCGTCTCCCACCGAAGCAGAGTGACTCAAAAAGAAGAAACTCCCCAAAAAGAAAAACTTTCATCATCATTCAACACTTTCACCTCATACATAATCACTCTCTTTGCAGAGGTGCTCAGATACGACAGTTTTGAGTAGTCCCACTATTACAACCCAGGAGTCCCAAAGGCCTGTTATCCTGGGTGTTAAGGGAGCAAAATAAACAGCAGAAAATCTTTTGACTTGTATTATCCTTCACCAATTTAGAACAGAAGTATGTACACTGTATACACTATGTACAACAATAGGTATCAGTGCACTCCACTGTAAGTAAGGGGCCCCATCATCAACCCTTAGCACCTGGTTCGCTGGTTGGGGGAGATAGCCTTTCAATGAGGGTGTGTACATGCGCCGAATAAAGGTTACGTACTCTTTGCATGCCACACCCTCCAAACTGTCAATATCCCAAATCCCTCCTTTAAAAAGCAGGCATTGTACTTCCCATTTTCAGGACTCAAGTCCTGTTAACCGGTTTCTCTGAATCCCTTCACTAAATATTACCCTGCTCACTCGACAACAGCCATTCGTCTCCATTCACTCCTATCTAACACGCTCACGCACGCTTGTTGGAAGTCCAAGCCCCTCGCCCACAAAACCTCCTTTACCCCCTCCCTTCAACCTTCTGGAGGACGACCCCTACCCCTCCTTCCTTCCGCTATCATATATATTACATATACATTGAAACTTGGTGTTACACAGCATTGTTAACCAGTGGTTCTCATGCTGAGGTTCATCACATTATTCTAGAATTTGGTCCACTGAAGACTTAACATTTCTGAAAATTTGCAGGAAAATCTTAGAAATTAAAAAAAAAACATATAAATAAATTAGCTTCAAAAATTAAAATTTTATTTATTTTTATGGCAAGGTCAACAAGGTCTTAGTGATCGCGACGGTGACTGACTCACACAGGTGTATGGAATGAAGTGCGCACCTGATTAACTCACACAGAGGGTATGGACGCAAGTGCGCACCTGATTAACTCACACAGAGGGTATGGACGCAAGTACGCATCTGACTGACTCACACAGTGGGTATGGAAGCAAGTGCTCCTCTGCTTAAGTCACACAAAGGGTACGGACGCAAGTGCGCATCTGCTTGACTCACACAGGGAGGAGGCAAGTGCGCGTCAAAATAGTTACTTGGAACGACAACATTCGCCCGTCTCATTTCATCACCGACCTTCGTTGTGTCGCTGAATGAGTGACTATCGTTACCCCTGAGATAACGCAGTTTTACGAGGTAGTAACAGCGATCAAGCTACCCGTGACGTACGTCTTACTTTCGACCTCCTAACTATCAACGTCTCATTAATTGTAATTAGTCATTCTTTATTAATTTCAGGTCACTGAATGCGATAATGATGCTTTAAAATGCAAATTGGCATTATTTATAAAGATATAAATTCATGCCGTTTGCTTAATTGTTTGTTATCTTTGACCTGGGAAACGATTCTTAATTCAAACTCACATTACGTAATTGTTTGAAGCATATATACAATTTCCTATAATAATAATAATAATAATAATAATAATAATAATAATAATAATAATAATAATAATAATAATAATAATAATAATAATAATAATAATAATAATAATAACAATAAGAATAATAATCTTTAATTTCTACAAGTACATGTACAAGGTATACAGTACTTGCTGACATCAATGACATACTACTATATTGAAAGCCGCTTGTTATGTAGAGCATTTCGGGCAAATTAGGTCAATTTTGTCCCGGGATGCGACCCACACCAGTCAGCTAACACCCTGGTACCCATTCTACTGATGGGTGAACATGGGCAATAGGTGCTAAGGAAACACGCCCAATGTTTTCACCCTTGTCGGGAATCGAACCACGACCCCTCAGCGTGTGAAGGAAGAGCTTTGCCTACCAGGCCAAGAGCCACACTATGTAAATGTTTTAAATATACATTTAATTTCTTTTAGCCAGTCGGTTGTATAAAATGAAACACTTTTTTCTCCGAGGCACAAAACTTGCAGAGCAGCGCTAGCCTCGCCAGTCACCGACTAGAATTAAAAGGTGAAGGTTGTGTTTGTTTCGTCTGAAGTATAAAGTATGTATTTATTCCCTGTTACTATCAGTAACAGCCTGGTCTCAGACCAGTCCACGGGGGCATTGACCCCCGAAACCCCCTCCAGGTATACTCAACAAAGACACCACCATTAGATGATACAAAGGCACACCAGGAAGGACAACACTAGGCTTACCAGCGCACACTTGCCAGATACTACCATCTCCACGAATGTTTCCACATTTTTAGCCTATATTTACCTGACCTCTTGTGCTATACATGCTTCCTGCTCTAGCTACTTATGTGAGAGAGCTGATGATGCTACACGTAGCGAAACGCTTCCTTAGTGAATGTCTTGATCAGTGAACATACGTCTCTTACCTCTAATAATGCTAATGTTACGGTCTCTTTGTTAGCCTGAAGAGGAGAGAGAAGTGGTGCAGTTCCACTACACAGAGTGGCCTTCACATACACAACCTTTCATCAATGGACTACTGGAGTTTCGGCGGAGAATTAAAATCTGGTCACAGTCGAACATCACACCGGCTGACGGCCCAGTCATCGTGCACTGCAGGTTAGCACCAAGACTCTTCCTCTATGGTATATCATACGATGCTTCTAGCTTTTCATATTACAGTCTCTCCTTCCATCCAGTTCTTTAATACCTCATCATTCTTCTGCCATGGTTTCATTATCTCTCCCATAAATATTTGCAGAAACATCTATATATATCCTCTTCTACATATCTCAGAATACATTACTCTACCCACTATTTTTCACCTTTCTGGTTGTATTTATTACAAATGCACAATCATTCTCCGGTAAATGTTCCTCATCTTCTCAAGTCTTCCTTCCCTGAGAGTAAGTTATTATGACATTCTTACATGTACCTGAGCTTTCAATATGTAGGGGGAATGCGCAAGTCAGGGACTTTCCAGCTTTGTGAAGAAATTATTTCATTCTCATTCCTTTATCTATCCCCCAAATGATCACATCTTGGATAATTGTAAGGGTGTAAGAGCAATCTGGCGCATAAACAAGTTGATTGGAAGTCTTCATTCCTATATCTGACTAGTAACTGGACGGGTGATTGCGTGTACACAACCTCACCATTGGCTTGAGGGTAACATGGAACACCATACCTCATTTCCAAAAATCTGAAAAAAATATTCACCTGGACAAGCATATACCAATCAGGGGCAAGTGAGGTGCACACATATATGTCTCACCTGTAGCAAATTATTGTTATTTTAATTCTAACCAATAATAATAATAATAATAATAATAATAATAATAATAATAATAATAATAATAATAATAATAATAATAATAATAATAATAATAATAATAATATTATTATTATTATTATTATTATTATTATTATTATCATTATTATTATTATTATTATTATTATTATTATTATTATTATTATAGAAGGTATTTGGCTGTAATTTGTACGTCTTTCATTTTGAAAACTAGATTAGTTGAAGTAACATTTGAGCAATGTTTGAGTGAAGAGATTACTATACTGTGTCTTGTACTGAGGGAGATTCTTTGTTTACAGTGACGGAGGAGCAAGGACCGGTGTCTACATGGCTATTGACGCCAACCTGGAACTTCTTGAAGAAGATGGCAAACTCGACATCTATGGTTACGTCAAGAAGATGAAGCATGCTCGTCTGGGACTGATTGAGACAGTGGTACGTACATTTATATATATAGTATATATATATATATATATATATATATATATATATATATATATATATATATATATATATATATATATATATATATATATATATATATATATATATATATATATATATATATATATATATATATATAATTTATATCATTTACATTAAATTATATTCTTGGGCTCCACAAATTGATCTCTTTTTTTTTAGGTGGAAAAAGCATGTTTTCTCAATATTGAAGTTTCTTGTCTTCACGCAGGATCAATACAGGTTTGTGTACGACGCTTTGGAGGAGTTCCTTCTGTGTGGCTACTCGTTCTTTCCCGTCAGTGAGTTGTCACAGCGGCTGAAACACAAGTCCATGAAGATCAATGGGAACAAGAGCGAATACCAAATAGAGTTTGAGGTAAGGATAGCACAGAACGTATTGTTTGAATGAAACACTTGTGCTGCATCTGTGGTTCTTTATGGCGAACCGGAGACAGTAGAAGGTAAGGTAATCAGTCTCTCAGCCTCAAAAGTGTTGAAAGAAGAGGTTACTTGTCTTGAATTGTACTGATGTTGTATTAAAATGATCTTACATCTAATATTTAATGGGAGGGTAGACCGGTAAGCGAGCGGAAGACCTCTGTCAGATGATCAAAAGCTCCAGTGGCGGGTCATCTTATGACCAGCGTCAGGAAACACTGTCCTGCCGAATTTTACGTAATCTACCCTAATCTAACCATAAGATTTAATGATTGCTTATTATCTCTATTCATCTTATATGATTTATTCTTTATATACGATTTGACGTTCTCCCAAGTTAGTTACATTTTTTAACCTTTTCGTTTATAATTATTTGATTCTGTTGATATTTTCAAAACGTTAGTCAATTTTTTTATACTGTTGTTGAAAATAATTCACTCAAACAAATATAGTTTTTCTGGCAGTGTGTGTATTCAACTGGATGTAGCTGGTATACCTGCCCATACTGTATATATAGCGAGAGAGGTGTGTATTTTAAGGATATATACACACTAGAGGTATATATATAATTTTTTATTATTATTCTTTATTATCACACTGGCCGATTCCCACCAAGGCAGGGTGGCCCGAAAAAGAAAAACTTTCACCATCATTCACTCCATCACTGTCTTGCCAGAAGGGTGCTTTACACTACAGTTTTTAAACTGCAACATTAACACCCCTCCTTCAGAGTGCAGGCGCTGTACTTCCCATCTCCAGGACTCAAGTCCGGCCTGCCGGTTTCCCTGAACCCCTTCATAAATGTTACTTTGCTCACACTCCAACAGCACGTCAAGTATTAAAAACCATTTGTCTCCATTCACTCCTATCAAACACGCTCACGTACGCTTGCTGGAAGTCCAACCTCCTAGCACACAAAACCTCATTTACCCCCTCCCTCCAACCTTTCCTAGGCCGACCCCTACCCCACCTTCCTTCCACTACAAACTGATACACTCTTGAAGTCATTCTGTTTCGCTCCATTCTCTCTGCATGTCCGAACCACCTCAACAACTCTTCCTCAGCCCTCTGGACAACAGTTTTGGTAATCCCGCACCTCCTCCTAACTTCCAAACTACGAATTCTCTGCATTATATTCACACCTCACATTGCCCTCAGACATGACATCTCCACTGCCTCCAGCCTTCTCCTCGCTGCAACATTCATCACCCATGCTTCACACCCATATAAGAGCGTTGGTAAAACTATACTCTCATACATTCCCCTCTTTGCCTCCAAGGACAAAGTTCTTTGTCTCCACAGACTCCTAAGTGCACCGCTCACCCTTTTCCCCTCATCAATTCTATGATTCACCTCATCTTTCATAGACCCATCCGCTGACACGTCCACTCCCAAATATCTGAATACATTCACCTCCTCCATACTCTCTCCCTCCAATCTGATATCCAATCTTTCATCACCTAATCTTTTTGTTATCCTCATAACCTTACTCTTTCCTGTATTCACTTTTAATTTTCTTCTTTTGCACACCCTACCAAATTCATCCACCAACCTCTGCAACTTCTCTTCAGAATCTCCCAAGAGCACAGTGTCATCAGCAAATAGCAACTGTGACAACTCCCACTTTATGTGTGATTCTTTATCTATCTATCTATCTATCTATCTATCTATCTATCTATCTATCTATATATCTATATATATATATATATATATATATATATATATATATATATATATATATATATATATATATATATATATATATATATATATGCAATAAGATCACAGTAAACAGGTGATTTCAGAATATGCAAAACAACCAATGTGAAAGAATAGAGAAATTCCAAGCGCTTTCCTGACTACTCACATTATCAAGGAACTATCATAGAACTATCATAGTTCCTTGATAATGTGAGTAGTCACGAAGGCGCTTGGAATTTCTCTATTCTTTCACAGTGGTTGTTTTGCATATATATATATATATATATATATATATATATATATATATATATATATATATATATATATATATATATATATATATATATATATATATATATATATATAATTTTGTTCACAGAAAGGTGTAAATCTCACAAGGTATATATTATGCTGAACGTTTTCTCTAGTTTTGGGGTATTAAAATATTTTTGATACTAATGTGCAGGATAAATAAGAATCATTATAATTTGATAAAGCTGTAAACAGAGATGTACAATGACATATCTTGACAATTACATTATCATTGACCATCTGGAGGATGTAACTGAGAGATCTGGTACGCTCATAACACCCAATTATTTTTCTGTGTGGTTAAATTCAATGAAATAATGGAGCATAATTAAAAAAAAAACTTACCTTTGGTACTGGAAAATAAATTACTGATGTGCAAAACAAAAGGGAAATAAACTGTGATAATTCTGACACATTTCATCATTTAGATTACTGAATTATATTTAAGTACTTGTCCATGATATACACTGTGTAACGTGACTGTATTTCTTTTACAAGCTTCCCAACTGGTTGAGGAACTGTTGGTACTCCTGTGCCCAGCTGTGAGACGATTTATTCTATTCATATTAGTTTTGACATCTTGATGTATTAACACTCATACGCTGTGATAAGGATCATACAACACTATATATATATATATATATATATATATATATATATATATATATATATATATATATATATATATATATATATATATATATATATATATATATATATATATATAACTTGACTTAAGAAATCGTAATGACACGATTGCAAATAAACCATACCCCCGGCCGGGATTGAGACTCTATGACCGCGGGTTCAATCCCGGCCGGGGGTATGGTTTATATATATATATATATATATATATATATATATATATATATGAGGCAGTGTACCACTGACATGTGGCAGTGTACCACTGACCTATGAGGCAGTGTACCACTGACCCATGAGGCAGAGTACCACTGACCCATGAGGCAGTGTTCCACTGATCCATGAGGCAGTGTACCACTGATCCATGAGGTCAGTGTACCACTAATCCATGAGGCAGTGCACTGTGAGGCTGTGTCCCACTGATCCATGAGGCAGTGTACCACTGACCCATGAGGCAGTGTACCACTGACCCATGAGGCAGTGTACCACTGACCCATGAGGCAGTGTACCACTGACCCATGAGGCAGTGTACCACTGACCCATGAGGCAGTGTACCACTGACCCATGAGGCAGTGTACCACTGACCCATGAGACAGTGTACAACTGACCTATGAGGCAGTGTACCACTGACCCATGAAGCAGTGTACCACTGACCCATAAGGCAGTGTACCACTGATCCATGAGGCAGTGCAAAACTGACCCATGAGACAGTGTACCACTGACCCAGGAGGCAGTGTACCACTGATCCATGAGGCAGTGTACCACTGACCCAGGAGGCAGTGTACCACTGACCCATGAGACAGTGTACCACTGACCCAGGAGGCAGTGTACCACTGATCCATGAGGCAGTGTACCACTGACCCAGGAGGCAGTGTACCACTGACCCATGAGACAGTGTACCACTGACCCAGGAGGCAGTGTACCACTGATCCATGAGGCAGTGTACCACTGACCCAGGAGGCAGTGTACAACTGATCCATGAGGCAGTGTACCACTGATCCATGAGGCAGTGTACCACTGATCCATGAGGCAGTGTACCACTGACCCATGAGGCAGTGTACCACTGACCCAGGAGGCAGTGTACCACTGATCCATGAGGCAGTGTACCACTGACCCAGGAGGCAGTGTACCACTGATCCATGAGGCAGTGTACCACTGACCCATGAGGCAGTGTACCACTGACCCAGGAGGCAGTGTACCACTGATTAATGAGGCAGTGTACCACTGACCCATGAGGCAGTGTACCACTGACCCATGAGGCAGTGTACCACTGATCCATGAGGCAGTGTACCACTGTCCCATGGGTCAGTGTACCACTAATCCATGAGGCAGTGTACCACTGATCCATGAGGCAGTGTACCACTGATCCATGAGGCAGTGTACCACTGACCCATGAGACAGTGTACCACTGACCCACCCATGAGGCAGTGTACCACTGCTCCATGAGGAAGTGTACCACTGACCCATGAGGCAGTGTACCACTGACCCATGTGGCAGTGTACCACTGACCCATGAAGCAGTGTACCACTGATCCATGAGACAGTGTACCACTGATCTATGAGGCAGTGTACCACTGACACGTGAGGCAGTGTACCACTGATCCATGAGGCAGTGTACCACTGACCCAAGAGGCAGTGTACCCCTGACCCAGGAGGCAGTGTACCATTGACCCATGAGGCAGTGTACCACTGATCCATGAGGCAGTGTACCAATGACCCATGAGGCAGTGTACCACTGACCCATGAGGCAGTGTACCACTGACCCAGGAGGCAGTGTACCACTGATCCATGAGACAGTGTACCTCTGACCCATGAGACAGTGTACCACTGACCCATGAGGCAGTGTACCACTGATCCATGAGGCAGTGTACCACTGACCCATGAGGCAGTGTACCACTGATCCATGATGCAGTGTACCACTGACCCATGAGGCAGTGTACCCCTGACCCACGAGGCGGTGTACCACAGACCCATGAGGCAGTGTACCACTGACCCATGAAGCAGTGTACCACTGATCCATGAGGCAGTGTACCACTGATCCATGAGGCAGTGTACCACTGATCAATGAGGCAGTGTACCACTGATCCATGAGGCAGTGTACCATTGACTTATGAGGCAGTGTACCACTGACCCATAAGGCAGTGTACTACTGACCCATGAGGCAGTGTACCACTGACCCAAGAGGCAGTGTGCCAGTGATCCATGAGGCAGTGTACCACTGATCCATGAGGCAGTGTACCACTGACCAATGAAGCAGTGTACCACTGATCCATGAGACAGTGTACCACTGACCCTTGAGGCAGTGTACCACTGACCAATGAAGCAGTGTACCATTGATCCATGAGACAGTGTACCACTGACCCTTGAGGCAGTGTACCACTGACCAATGAAGCAGTGTACCACTGATCCATGAGACAGTGTACCACTGACCCTTGAGGCAGAGTACCACTGACCAATGAAGCAGTGTACCACTGATCCATGAGACAGTGTACCACTGACCGTTGAGGCAGTGTACCACTGACCCATGAGGCAGTGTACCACTGATCCATGATGCAGTGTACCACTGACCCATGAGGCTGTGTACCATTGACCCATGAGGCAGTGTACTACTGATCCATTAGGCAGTGTACCACTGACCCATGAAGCAGTGTACCACTGACCCATGAGACAGTGTACCACTGACCCATGAGGCAGTGTACCACTGACCCATGAGGCAGTGTACCACTGACCCATGAGGCAGTGTACCACTGACTCAAGAGGTAGTGTACCACTGACCCACCCATGAGGCAGTGTACCACTGACCCATGAGGCAGTGTACCACTGACCCATGAGACAGTGTACCACTGACCCATGAGACAGTGTACCACTGACCCACCCATGAGGCAGTGTACCACTGCTCCATGAGGAAGTGTACCACTGACCCATGAGGCAGTGTACCACTGACCCATGTGGCAGTGTACCACTGACCCATGAAGCAGTGTACCACTGATCCATGAGACAGTGTACCACTGATCTATGAGGCAGTGTACCACTGACACGTGAGGCAGTGTACCACTGATCCATGAGGCAGTGTACCACTGAGCCATGAGTCAGTGCACCATTGACCCATGAGGCAGTGTGCCACTGACCCATGAGAAAGTGTACCACTGACCCATGAGGCAGTGTACCACTGACCCATGAGGAAGTGTACCACTGACCCATGAGACAGTGTACCTCTGACCCATGAGACAGTGTACCACTGACCCATGAGGCAGTGTACCACTGACCCACGAGGTAGTGTACCACTGACTCACCCTTGAGGCAGTGTACCACTGACCCATGAGGCAGTGTACCACTGACCCATGAGACAGTGTACCACTGACCCACCCATGAGGCAGTGTACCACTGACCCATGAGGCAGTGTACCACTGACCCATGAGGCAGTGTACCACTGACCCATGAGGCAGTGTACCACTGACCCATGAGACAGTGTACCACTGACCCACCCATGAGGCAGTGTACCACTGACCCATGAGGCAGTGTACCACTGACCCATGAGACAGTGTACCACTGACCCATGAGGCAGGGTACCACTGACCCATGAGGCAGTGTACCACTGACCCATGAGGCAGTGTGACCACTGCTCCATGAGGCAGTGTACCTCTGACCCATGAGACAGTGCACCACTGACCCATGAGGCAGTGTACCACTGATCCATGAGGAAGTGTACCACTGACCCATGAGGCAGTGTACCACTGACCCATGTGGCACTGTACCACTGACCCATGAGGCAGTGTACCACTGACCCATGAGGCAGTGTACCACTGACCCGTGAGGCAGTGTACCACTAATCCATGAGGCAGTGTACCACTGAGCTATGAGGCAGTGTACCACTGACCCATGAGACAGTGTACCACTGACCCATGAAGCAACGTGCCACTGACCCATGAGGCAGTGTACCACTGACCCATGAGGCAGTGTACCACTGACCCATGAGGCAGTGTACCTCTGACCCATGAGACAGTGCACCACTGACCCATGAGGCAGTGTACCACTGACCCATGAGACAGTGTACCACTGACCCATAAGGCAGTGTACCACTGACTCATGAGGCAGTGTACCACTGACCCACCCATGAGGCAGTGTACCACTGACCCATGAGGCATTGTAGCACTGACCCATGAGGCAGTGTACCACTGACCCATGAGACAGTGTACCACTGACCCATGAGGCAGTGTACCACTGACCCATGAGGCAGTGTACCACTGACCCATGAGACAGTGTACCACTGACCCATGAGGCAGTGTACCACTGACCCATGAGGCAGTGTACCACTGACCCATGAGGCAGTGTACCACTGACCCATGAGGCAGTGTACCACTGACCCATGAGGCAGTGTACCACTGACCCATGAAGCAGTGTACCACTGATCCATGAGACAGTGTACCACTGATCCATGAGGCAGTGTACCACTGACCCGTGAGGCAGTGTACCACTAATCCATGAGGCAGTGTACCACTGAGCCATGAGGCAGTGTACCACTGACCCATGAGACAGTGTACCACTGACCCATGAAGCAACGTGCCACTGACCCATGAGGCAGTGTACCACTGACCCATGAGGCAGTGTACCACTGACCCATGAGGCAGTGTACCACTGACCCATGAGACAGTGTACCACTGACCCATAAGGCAGTGTACCACTGACTCATGAGGCAGTGCACCACTGACCCACCCATGAGGCAGTGTACCACTGACCCATGAGGCATTGTAGCACTGAAACATGAGGCAATGTACCACTGACCCATGAGGCAGTGTACCACTGACCCATGAGGCAGTGTACCACTGACCCATGAGGCAGTGTACCACTGACCCATGAGACAGTGTACCACTGACCCATGAGACAGTGTACCACTTACCCATGAGGCTGTACCACTGCCCATGAGGCAGTGTACCACTGATCCATGAGGCAGTGTACCACTGACCCATGAGGCAGTGTACCACTGACCCATGAGGCAGTGTACCACTGATCCATGAGGCAGTGTACCACTGACCCATGAGGCAGTGTACCACAGATTAATGAGGCAGTGTACCACTGACCCATGAGACAGTGTACCACTGACCCATGAGGCAGTGTACCACTGACCCATGAGGCAGTGTACCACTGACCCATGAGGCAGTGTACCACTGACCCATGAGGCAGTGTACCACTGACCCATGAGACAGTGTACCACTGACCCATGAGGCAGTGTACCACTGACCCATGAGGCAGTGTACCACTGATCCATGAAGCAGTGTACCACTGACCCATGAGACAGTGTACCACTGACCCATGAGACAGTGTACCACTGACCCATGAGACAGTGTACCACTGACCCATGAGACAGTGTACCACTGACCCATGAGACAGTGTACCACTGACATAGGAGACAGTGTACCACTGACCCATGAGGCAGTGTACCACTGACCCATGAGGCAGTGTACCACTGACCCATGAGGCAGTGTACCACTGACCCATGAGGCAGTGTACCACTGACCCATGAGGCAGTGTACCACTGACCCATGAGGCAGTGTACCACTGACCCATGAGGCAGTGTACCACTGACCCATAAGGCAGTGTACCACTGATCCATGAGGCAGTGTACCCACCCATGACAGTGTACCACTAATGAGTCAGTGTACCACTGACCCATGAGGCAGTGTACCACTGACCCATGAGGCAGTGTACCACTGACCCATGAGGCAGTGTACCACTGACCCATGAGGCAGTGTACCACTGACCCATGAGACAGTGTACCACTGACCCATGAGGCAGTGTACCACTGACCCATGAGGCAGTGTACCACTGACCCATGAGACTGTGTACCGCTGACCCATGAGGCAGTGTACCACTGACCCACCCATGAGGCAGTGTACCACTGATCCATGAGGAAGTGTACCACTGACCCATGAGGCAGTGTACCACTGACCCATGTGGCAGTGTACCACTGACCCATGAAGCAGTGTACCACTGATCCATGAGACAGTGTACCACTGATCCATGAAGCAGTGCACCACTGACCCATGAGGCAGTGTACCACTGAGCCATGAGGCAGTGTACCACTGACCCATGAGGAAGTGTACCACTGACCCATGAGACAGTGTACCACTTACCCAGGAGACAGTGTACCACTGACCCATGAGACAGTGTACCACTGACCCATGAGACAGTGTACCACTGACCCATGAGACAGTGTACCACTGACCCATGAGACAGTGTACCACTGACCCATGAGACAGTGTACCACTGACCCATGAGACAGTGTACCACTGACCCATGAGACAGTGTACCACTGACCCATGAGGCAGTGTACCACTGACCCATGAGGCAGGGTACCACTGACCCATGAGACAGTGTACCACTGACCCATGAGGCAGTGTACCACACTGAGGCAGTGTACCATGAGGCAGTGTACCACTGACCCATGAGGCAGTGTAACACTGACCCATGAGGCAGTGTACCACTGACCCATGAGGACGTGTACCACTGACCAGGAGGCAGTGACACCATGAGGCAGTGTACCAATATATATATATATATATATATGTATATATATATACTGTCAAATATAAACAATCATACACATTTTAGGTACTTTGTTTTTTTCAGTAAAATTTACAATAATATGTATTTGTATCTGTGTAAATATACAAAGAACGACAGCATATTTCTCAGTTTATAAACACCGAGAGGCGCATATCACTCAGTGTATAATATATATACTGAGGTTTAACTTCATCTCTATTTTGGAGGGAATTAAATGCAGTATTAATTACCTTTGTACAGTCGATAGGCTTCAAGCTTCATAAAGTACTAGGAGGCCTGGTCTGGGACCGGGCCGCGGGGGCGTTCATCCGTGAAAGCAACTATGGGCATTAAGGGTCTATTTTGTTTTGTTTTCGTAGTTGTTTGTAATTGTCTCGAGGGACGAAAGTGTCTTAAAGCAGAAATTAAAATTTTGAGAGACAAAAGTATATTTTAAGTGGGTAAAACGAAGCATGTCAAGGAAGCAATTGGGAGAGCGATACAAAAATTATGGGTGAAACGACGTTTTGTTAAGCTGATAGACAAAGACACAAAATGCAAAAAAAAAGATTATTGACACAACATTTTGCTGTATGTAAATCTTTTTTTTTTCATACTTCTACACAAAGCGAAATGTTGTCTCAAAAAATATTAATTGTGGTACACCTTTGTATTTTTGTCCACACAAAAGAAATTGTGGTGAAGACAAGTGGCTGAGTAATGACAGAAAGATGTTGACTGACCACTGCCAATTGACTAACCGCTGTAAACAATCCACCACTCACCACTTTGATACTCACTTATGTGTATTTTACATTAGATATGAAGCTATTGAAAACATTACTTGTGCTCGTGTACCATACGCAATATGACCACAGATATACACAAATTTGTTTCCTTTATGCCCCTTCTTCGTGAGTATCCTTTCTGGAATACTCTACCTACAAAATATTAAATTTAAATGTATTTCCGCTAACTTTATTTATTCCTGATACTTCTAGCGTTGCATTGAGGGTACGTCCGTGTGTTGATCTCACTTTATGAGCTAATCTGCACCTGTATGTTTGTAATCACCTTTACCAGCGTCTTCAGTCTCAGTGCAATGTCTAGTCTCTTCCCAGCGTTGACCCAACTGGTGGGATGTCTGCAGTGTTTTCCCAACTCTCATCCAAATGGTACACTATCTCCAGTTTCTTCGCAGCGTTACTCACATGATACAGTCTGCGGTTTCTTTTTTCCAGCGTTCAGTGTCTGCTCTGCCTGAGCAGGACTCCAGTAGCCGCTAGCTTAACCTCTGCCGTGGTCTCTTGAGGTCACTCTGCCGTTGTAATCTGTTTATAATCTGTTCAAGTTTAGACTACTTATAAAGTCTTCCGGTATGTCGTTAACACTAATCGGAAACAATGTGGGATATATTATAAGAATAAATCTTACTGAGAATTTGCTCTCTCTCTTTCTGTCTCTCTCTCTCTCTCTCTCTCTCTCCAGACTCTGTCATTAATCTAATCTACTTCTTCTGATTTCCGTACCAGTCTTCTAGTATGTGGTGCAGTGTTTCAGACTTTCTTGGAAGCTGAGGATGCTACATGCAAACCACCTACCCATCACTTTATCTGAACTCCGCCAGTGTTGTTGTCCTCTTCTTGGTTTGTGAGACAAAGTGATCAGTGAGACACATACGCTTTATGTGGGTATTTTTATTGACGAGCGATAAAGATACCCGAATATTGCACGTGTGTCTCATTCATCGACTTGTCGGTAACGTGCACCATTAATATGGTGAGGCACAACTTGCCTGGTACACATACCTGGGATCCATAGCTTACGTAGTTCCTTCACTCGTTAAGTTCTGTGGTGAGTGAGAGATGGAGATTGTTTTCATTTTATTTTCTTTCTACATTCTTGTGCTTCCTCCGGCCATGGCGTTATTATCACATTTCAAAGGTATGTATTAATTGTTACCGTATTGCTTTTGTCTATGTTGTAGAGATAGCAAACACAGGTAAAAGTGAGCAATAATTTGTATTGCAAAACGATCCCATATAAACATGGCAGAAGACAAATTATTAAACCATTGGGTTTTATGCCTGTTATTTAGGATTAAATTGATTTCCCTTAAGCATACGAATTTCAGTTCCATTATTTTTCATCAGAGCATATATATATATATATATATATATATATATATATATATATATATATATATATATATATATATATATATATAGTACAGCAATATTATCACATTCACTAAAACGATTAAAACATAGGATCAAATAATTATATTTTAATTTCCTTTCTTTCGAATATTTCAGAAAATATGCAAGATGACACCGAGATTCACCATCGGTGACTGCGCCGGCGGCCATCGCGCAGACAACAGAGTCAAAAACCGTAATGTTCTCTGCGTTCCCCGTGAGTACATGTTTATTCCATTGTCGCAAAAAAAAATCAGGAAGACAAGACGCAATATTTCGGCGTGCGTCGTAGGCTGTCTTCTGTAAGGTAAACAGAGGGAGAGGAGGGAGAAATACCTATTGAGATGAAGACAGTCGAAGTGGCAGCCTCGGGGTCACCTTGAGGTGTTAGCCTCCGCATATAATATATCGACAGCCGGTACTGACCCTCCAGGAGAAATATTACAGTTATAAATATTATAGGTAGAAACTAATTTGATATCTCGGTTTTCTAGCAACATTTTGGGGGTAAAAGATCGCCCAGTGAATATAATCATCCTTTTTCACTTATATACTAAATAAAGCATTCTGAAGTATTTTTTGTAAGGCAGACAATTATTCATTATTATTATTATTATTATTATTATTATTATTATTATTATTATTATTATTATTATTATTATTATTATTATTATTATTATTATTATTATTATTATTATTAATTATTAATTATTATCATTATTAATTTATATAATTGTCCTGCTGGTGACTTATTTGCAAATATGAAAGATGTGTTGATCTTTTTCTCTCAAGTTTTTGTTTACACATTAAATGTCTTAATCCGCAGCATGAAATTCAGGGTTGTATAGGACGACGGGGATAAATTAACCTTATTTTATGAAGTCCTGATGGTTAAAAAACGATAAAAGTAACAACTATCTGGATAGCTCTTTAATGGTCTAATTCTCTGCTCCCCTTTGAGATCCTTCCTTTACCACCATCTCCTAGAGGCCACCATCATCTATATACTTTATTTCATTTCGACATGTGGACCGTGGTTGTACAGGGTGTGGTGATACCCACAGTGTATGTACATCACCATATGCACGGGTCGTTGTGATGTTCTCACCATTTTTGGAATTTAATCTATTTTCTATGAGGAGAGTAAATGTTCCTTCTAATGTTGACCATTATCTCGCTTTCTGTTGAATAAGAAGAAGAAGAAGAAGAAGAAGAAGAAAGAAGAAGAAGAAGAAGAAGAAGAAGAAGAAGAAGAAGAAGAAGAAGAAGAAGAAGAAGAAGAAGAAGAAGAAGAAGAAGAAGAAGAAGAAGAAGAAGAAGAAGAAGAAGAAGAAGAAGAAGAAGAAGAAGAAGAAGAAGAAGAAGAAGAAGAAGAAAAAAGAAGAAGAAGAAGAAGAAGAAGAAGAAGAAGAAGAAGATGAAGAAGAAGAAGAAGAAGAAGAAGAAGAAGAAGAAGAAGAAGAAGAAGAAGAAGAAGAAGAAGAAGAAGAAGAAGAAGAAGAAGAAGAAGAAGAAGAAGAAGAAGAAGAAGAAGAAGAAGAAGAAGAAGAAGAAGAAGAAGAAGAAGAAGAAGAAGAAGAAGAAGAAGAAGAAGAAGAAGAAGAAGAAGAAGAAGAAGAAGAAGAAGAAGAAGAAGAAGAAGAAGAGGAAGAAGAAGAGGAAGAAGAAGTAGAGGAAGAAGAAGAAGAAGAAGAAGAAGAAGAAGAAGAAGAAGAAGAAGAAGAAGAAGAAGAAGAAGAAGAAGAAGAAGAAGAAGAAGAAGAAGAAGAAGAAGAAGAAGAAGAAGAAGAAGAAGAAGAAGAAGAAGAAGAAGAAGAAGAAGAAGAAGAAGAAGGAGAAGAAGAAGAAGAAGGAGAAGAAGAAGAAGAAGAAGAAGAAGAAGAAGAAGAAGAAGAAGAGTGCTGAGCTCAGATACTGACTTGGTTTGTCAAAGATGGAAGGACTGCCATACTGCTCTCTCTCTCTCTCTCTCTCTCTCTCTCTCTCTCTCTCTCTCTCTCTCTCTCTCTCTCTCTCTCTCTCTCTCTCTATTTAAGGAAATGTTTCGCCATACAAGCTGAAGAAGCCGCTTGTGGCGAAACGTTTTCTTCAAGACTGTCAGACTAAGATACCATTCTGCTAAATAATCACAACTTAACATGCGTGTTTTTTTTTTTACCACAGTTATCTACAATATCTGATATAATGTATCTCACGGTATTTTTGTATGTGCTTTTAAATTATGATGAACAGAAAATCTATCATAAATTTAAAGCCAAAAGAAAATCTAACCTGAGTTTATGCTTGTTGACAGCTGACAACTTCAGACCGTACATCACGTCGTTCCAGGGTAACACCAATACTGATTATATTAACGCAGTTTGTGTTGATGTAAGTATATGCTAGTGTCTTAGCTTCAGTATTTGTTAGGTAAAAGGACACGTGTGCAGCTAATGAGATATTTTATTGCTGCTACGTTTCGCTCTTTAGAAGCTCTGTCAAGTAATTCTATCAATATTATTTCAGTATTTTTTTATATATGGTAAATTGATGATCTTTAAAATTAACTTAAATTTGTATAAATTTATGCATCTGATATAATATTGTAAAAGTTTGTTCCCTTATAGTAATTTTCAATGTGCCAGTTAAGTGTTATATGTAATATAATATATACTGTCATATGTAGTGCAAGTATAGTATTTTCTCTTTAATTGTAAGTTACTTTAGACATCCACAGAGGCAGTTTTCAACCTCTTCACATATCACAGTAACCACAATTTTTTTTAAATGCCACTGTTTTCGAACTCCCATTTATTCTACGCATGTTTATTTTTTTTTTGTCTTTTTTGTCTGTGCTTCATTGATTTTTGCATCCATTGTGCTTTTTTAAAGTTAATGGAAAAACTTTTGTTTGCCATTTTTGAAGTATTTCCCGTTGCATCCCAACAAGTTTGAGAAAGCACCATGCACACCTTAGGTTAGAACCCCATCTCCTCAAGTTACCTTGTAAGTCACCACCCTCCCCATCTCAAGTCACCTTGTAAGTCACCACCCTCCCCATCTCAAGTCACCTTGTGAGTCACCACCCTTCCCATCTCTCTGACCCTCTTGACCTCATCTTGCCCCCCATGCCTTTTCCCGCACGTGTTTTGTGGCGACTCCGAAGGGGTACTTGAGGCCACGTGAATACATAGTGTCCGAGTGGCCTCTGAAGTCAACCATCTCCGACTTTTGGTCTCTCGTGTATGACCACGAGGTGACCTCCGTCGTAGTCCTGTGTCAACCCTCACCCCTGGAGGCCTCGGTAAGATGCTTAGCAAACCCAGTGCTCTTGAAATGTTAATCTTAATTCTCGCTATATAATCTTTAACAAAGTGTTTTGATGTTACCATGGTAATAAAAAGAGTTTAATCCGCAGGAACAGAGGGATGTACACGAGAAAATAAAGGTTTTGTGTGTAAAATTTCTGCCATCAAAACACTTTTTTAAACACCATATTTGTAAAGCAACAGCAGAATAGCAGGAAATACTTTATGTATTATGAACATGGTTATATATATATATATATATATATATATATATATATATATATATATATATATATATATATATATATATATATATATATATATATATATATTCACACATATATATACACATATATATCCCACGTAGGCAAGGTTTAATAACTATAATGCCATCAGTATTGAGATATGTTTATATTATTCATATCATCGTTATATGGTATAAGTATTTCTATATCTGCTGATGCTTTTCTTAAACATCCTCTTAACTTGGAGTACCTTGGATACCTGCCTTCGTGTTTTAAGATGCACTCACGTCCAGCCTCACACTCAGTGTACAGCTACAGTGTTTACAACTGATCTTCGGCTTCATTTCTTTTATTATTGTCATACAATCTGAGAAAAACAAATTTGTTTCGTAGGACTTGAATCCTTATTCTGTCTTGATTTTTCATTTGTTTTCCTGGTTCGCCAACACAGCCACGTCCAGAACGTTGTAAGCACTCTAGTTCTATATGATTGATATTTCTTTAGCAAGACACTGCTGCAGTGCCCAAGGAGATTGGTCCCCTCTTTGCAGGGTTACACCCACCCACGAGACTACATTGTGACGGAGTGGCCCACGTCCCAGACCATTGGAGATCTTTGGTCTCTGGTTTTTGACCATGATTGTACTGCTGTGGTGTTACTGTGTAACCCCACAAACGTTGTGGTATGAATGCTCTATATTAAGTTAATGTGTTAAGAGACACCCTTACCTTACCTGCTCATTGAATTGACACTTGGAATACATGATGTGAAAATATTTTGGTGTGTTTTCACCTATTAATAAGATATTATTTCCATTATTACTTCCCACAGTGAGTCGTGTTCCTTATATGAATATAAGCAACACAGCCCATTACTCTTGGATGTTTTTTATCAATGTTTGGTGATGGAACTTTGATCATATTGTTGCTAGTTATGTATGCCTTTTATTCACTTTTTATTTAAATGAATAAAATTTCACATTACAAAGACAAATGAATTCCCGATAGTCTTTTTTTTCCAGACTTTTTAGTGCATTGGCTAGACATCCCTTCCTGCATCATTACTGGCAGTAATACCAACCAGAGTTGGGTATATGGACACGTATTAAACTTAACGCAACGTTTATGAAGGCATCGTCCATGTAATGGATGTATTGGCTTGACAACGACCCTTGTGAACGCAATCTTGCCCCAATTACTGTTTCGTTAAGTTGCATATATATTCATTTACCCAACGCTCATTCCTGCTGGCAGAAGTTCTTTGTCAGATTCCTTCACTCAGCAAGTTTCAGTATTTTGCTTAACTTTTATTGTATCTTTGATTCTACTCTCACAAACAAGAGCCCAACAAAATAAGTTGTGTCTAATTATGATCCTCAGTCAGAAATTTGATTGAGATAGCAGCACATTAGAAGACCAAAATTTTCTTCACGTTCAGACAGCAGCTGGACAAGAGTTTGTTTCTTCCCAAAGCAGAGGATGATTATGACAGTCGAAGTTAATGATATATTTAATATATTCTCCCTCAATCATTTAAATTTTGCTAAAATATTAGAAAAAGCAAATATATTTTTGTTAATATATTAAACATTGACTTGTTCTTCCCTACAGGATTCCTATATAAGCATGTCTTAGAAACTGTCCTTTCTAAAAAAAAAACATGCCACGGGTGGGGTTTGAACCCGCGGTCAGAGAGTCTCAAAACTCCAGACCGTCGCGTTTTGAGACTTTCTGACCACGGGTTCAAACCCCACCCGTGGTGTGGTTTGTTTGCAATCGCGTCATTACGATTTCGTGAGTCATGTCCTTTCTATTATATTCAATTACATCTTTCGTGCAGCTGTTGCAGTAGATGTTCTAATTCAATGTGTGTGAACTTCGAACACTAATGTCCGCAATGGTGATAAAAAAAATTCCAGCATTTCCAAGAATTTAACCAAGAGATTGTCTTATTTTAGACGTCTTGCAAAAACAGTAATTCAGCTGCACCAAAATAGGGAACCACACGTAGTAAGACGAAAGGTGAACCATTCTTCTTGTTTGTCTTTGTTGTGTGGTGCTTGCCAGGGGGAGACTCCTGCCCTGCCTCACCAGCTGTGTGGTGCTTGCCAGGGGGAGACACCTGCCCTGCCTCACCAGCTGTGTGATGCTTGCCAGGGGGAGACACCTGTCCTGCCTCAGCAGCTGTGTGGTGCTTGCCAGGGGGAGACACCTGCCCTGCCTCACCAGCTGTGTGGTGCTTGCCAGGGGGAGACACCTGTCCTGCCTCACCAGCTGTGTGGTGCTTGCCAGGGGGAGACACCTGTCCTGCCTCACCAGCTGTGTGGTGCTTGCCAGGGGGAGACACCTGTCCTGCCTCACCAGCTGTGTGATGCTTGCCAGGGGGAGACACCTGCCCTGCCTCAGCAGCTGTGTGATGCTTGCCAGGGGGAGACACCTGTCCTGCCTCAGCAGCTGTGTGATGCATGCCAGGGGGAGACACCTGTCCTGCCTCAGCAGCTGTGTGGTGCTTGCCAGGGGGAGACACCTGTCCTGCCTCACCAGCTGTGTGGTGCTTGCCAGGGGGAGACACCTGTCCTGCCTCAGCAGCTGTGTGATGCTTGCCAGGGGGAGACACCTGTTCTGCCTCAGCAGCTGTGTGGTGCTTGCCAGGGGGAGACACCTGCCCTGCCTCACCAGCTGTGTGATGCTTGCCAGGGGGAGACACCTGTCCTGCCTCACCAGCTGTGTGGTGCTTGCCAGGGGGAGACACCTGTCCTGCCTCACCAGCTGTGTGGTGCTTGCCAGGGGGAGACACCTGTCCTGCCTCACCAGCTGTGTGGTGCTTGCCAGGGGGAGACACGTGTCCTGCCTCACCAGCTGTGTGGTGCTTGCCAGGGGGAGACACCTGTCCTGCCTCACCAGCTGTGTGGTGCTTGCCAGGGGGAGACACCTGTCCTGCCTCACCAGCTGTGTGGTGCTTGCCAGGGGGAGACACCTGTCCTGCCTCACCAGCTGTGTGGTGCTTGCCAGGGGGAGACACCTGTCCTGCCTCACCAGCTGTGTGGTGCTTGCCAGGGGGAGACACCTGCCCTGCCTCACCAGCTGTGTGGTGCTTGCCAGGGGGAGACACCTGTCCTGCCTCACCAGCTGTGTGGTGCTTGCCAGGGGGAGACACCTGCCCTGCCTCACCAGCTGTGTGGTGCTTGCCAGGGGGAGACACCTGTCCTGCCTCACCAGCTGTGTGGTGCTTGCCAGGGGGAGACACCTGTCCTGCCTCAGCAGCTGTGTGGTGCTTGCCAGGGGGAGACACCTGCCCTGCCTCACCAGCTGTGTGATGCTTGCCAGGGGGAGGCACCTGTCCTGCCTCACCAGCTGTGTGATGCTTGCCAGGGGGAGACACCTGCCCTGCCTCACCAGCTGTGTGATGCTTGCCAGGGGGAGACACCTGCCCTGCCTCACCAGCTGTGTGATGCTTGCCAGGGGGAGACACCTGCCCTGCCTCACCAGCTGTGTGATGCTTGCCAGGGGGAGACACCTGTCCTGCCTCAGCAGCTGTGTGGTGCTTGCCAGGGGGAGACACGTACCTTGCCTCAACAGCCTTCTTGTCTGTATAATCAGTCAACCGAATAATCAAACAAATCCAAAATTGTCCCCTTTTGTTAATACAGAATAAATACTTCGATGTTAAATTTTCTGTATGTTAAATTTTTTGGATGTTAATTTTTTGGGCTGATAATTTTTTTGACGAAGCATTAGACACACGTGCAACATCTGGGTTTCTTTAAAGAACCACAGATGTTGCACGTGTGTCTTAAGTCTTCATCTTGCAGGTGTTGCATACCATTCACGTACGATTTTTTTTGGTGATTCAGTTAACTAATAGCATTAACTTTTTTCTTGCATAATGGAATATTTTTCATTGTGTTTAAATTGAGAGGTCGAACTAGTTTTGTTTTTTTCATATTGCATTTATTTTCAGTATAAAATTAAATTAATTATTTTTTAGCCAAGACTCACAATATATTTTTCTTAATTTGTTTGCTTTGATTGTTTTAATAGAGGAGAAATTTTCTCTCCCCCCCCCCGTCTCCAAAATGCAATTAACGATGGTTATTATGGTGATAAAGGTACGCAAATATTGTATTAATGTTAGTTATCTCTCACATAATTTAATGAGAAATTTATTAGTAATTTAAAATTAATGAGAGCGTCTATTCTCATTTACAAGAGATCAGACACTTTAGCACTTGTAAAGAAAGGATCTAATCTTGGGTTTTTAAAGCACTTTTCATACATAATGCTGTGAGTGTTAGTGAAAGTTCAGTTAACAAACACCAAGATCCAGTAACACTGGCTTTTGTTACACGGTATTGTTGTTACGTAGGTTCAAGTTCACTCCCAGATGAATCTACTCCCACAGCTTCACGAATCTCTGGTCACACACAGACTCCAGTAAATGTCTACCATTGACATAACATTAATCCACTTAAATATTTCATCTTAAATTTTCCACTTAAATCTTTCATCTAATTCTTTTATCTCAGTCTTCCGTTTCAGTCTTGTTGTGTTTTTTTCTTCTATTGCAATTTTCAAGTAATTTATCTTACCCAGGTGTGTTCCTCTGGATGCTGCATCTCATTACACACGTTTTAGTTTATATTGATGCTATGCCAGTTCCTAGGTGTGCCACCTTGAGTGCTGAGTTTCTCCCAGCTAGGTGTTATGTGCTTAACACATTGTACATATTAAAGCTTATTGTATAATTATCTATTATTGCTGGAATTTAATTATATTATTATAATAATTGTGTCCCCTAACGATTCTATTATCGCCTGCCCAAGGTCCCATCCTGATCCCCCTGCCCAAGGTCCCATTCTCCCCCTGCCCAAGGTCCCATCCCCCCCTGCCCAAGGTCCCATCCCCCCCTGCCCAAGGTCCCATCCCTCCCTGCCCAAGGTCCCATCCCCCCCTGCCCAAGGTCATATATCCCCCTGCGTAAGGTTCCATTTCCCCCCTACCCGTGGTCCAATTCTCCTTGCCTAAGGTCCCTTTTCCCCCTGCCCAAGATCCCATATTCCCCCTCCCAAAGATCCCATTCTCTCCCTGCCCAGGGTCCTATTCCCCGCTACCCAAGGTCCCATTCCCCCTACTAAATGACCCATTCCCCCCTACCCAAGGTCCCATTCCCCCCTACCGAAAGTCCCATTCCTCCTACCCAAGGTCCCATTCCCACTACCAAGGTCCCCTTCCCCCCTACCCAAGGTCCCATTCCTCCTACCCAAGGTCCCATTTCCTCTACCAAGGTCCCATTCCCCCCTACCCAAGGTCCCTTTCCTCCTACCCAAGGTCCCATTCCTCCTGCCCAAGGTCCCATTCCCCCTACCAAGGTCCCATTCCCTCCTACCCAAGGTCCCATTCCCCCTACTAAGGTCCAATTCCTCCTACCCAAGGTCCCATTATCCCTATCAATGTTCCATTCCCCTCTACCCAAGGTCCCATTCCCCCTACCCAAGGTCCCATTCCCCCTACCCAAGGTCCCATTCCCCCTTACCCAAAGTCCCATTCCCCCTACCCAAGGTCCCATTTCCCCCTACCCAAGGTCCCATTTCCCCCTACCCAAGGTCCCATTCCCACTACCCAAGGTCCCATTCCCCCTACCCAAGATCCCATTCCCCCCTTCCTAAGGTCCTATTGGCCCCCTACCCAAGGTCCTTGTTTTGCCCTGCCGAAGTCTTTTCCCCACCCTCCCTAAAGTTCTTTTTCCCCCTGCCCCAGAGCCCATTACCCCCTCCCCAAGGTCCCGTCTCTCCTACCAAAGGGAACTTCCCCTCCTACCCAGCATCTCTTTCCCTACTCAAGAAAACAACAAAAATCGTTACGAAGATTCGTAAACAGCTTATGATAAGCCAGGTCAGGTGGCGGCTTAGTTAGGGTGTCTTAGGTTAGGTTAGGTTAGATTAAGTTACATCTCGTTAGGTTAGGTTATTTTAGGTTAGGTTAGGTTATTCTAGGTTAGGTTAGGTTAAGTTAGGTTAGCTTAGGTTATTTTAGGTTAGGTCTTACCTAACAACCTGTCGGTATTTTATACCATTTTAATGTTCAGGTTAGGTTATGTTAGGTTATTCTAGGTTAGGTTAGGTTAAGTTAAATTAAGTTCCATCTCGTTAGGTTAGGTTATTTTAGGTTAGGACAGGTTAGCTTAGGTTAGGTTAGGTTATTTTAGGTTAGGTTAGGTTATGTTAGGTTATTCTAGGTTAGGTTAGGTTAGGTTATTTTAGGTTAAGTTAGGTTAAGTTATTTTAGGTTAGGTTAGGTTAGCTTAGTTTAGGTTAGGTTAGGTTAGCTTAGTTTAGGTTAGGTTATTTTAAGTTAGGTTAGATTTGGTTATTTTAGGGTAAGTTAGGTTAGCTTAGGTTAGGTTAGGTTATTTTAGGTTAAGTTAGCTTAGGTTAGGTTAGGTTAGGTTATTTTAGGTTAATTTACGTTACGTTACGTTACGTTATTTTAGGTTAGGTTAGGTTACATTACATTACGTTACGCTACGTTACGTTTAGTTAGATTAGGTTAGGTTACGTTACGTTACGTTACATTGGGTTAGGTTATTTTAGGTTAGGTTAGGTTATTTTAGGTTAGGTTGGTTTAGGTTAGGTTAGGTTAGGTTAGGTTATTTTATGTTAGGTTAGGTTAGGTTAGGTTAGATTATTTTATGTTAGGTTAGGTTATTTTAAGTTAGGTTAGGTTATGTTAGGTTAGGTTAGGTTAGGTTAGGAGAGGCTAGATTAGATTAGGTTAGGTTAGATTATTTTATATTAGGTTAGCTTAGACTAGGTTATTTTAGATTAGGTTAGGTTAGATTAGGTTACGTTAGGTTAGGTTAGGTTAGATTATTTTGGGTTAGGTGCAGTTAGGCTAGGTTATGTTATTTTAGGTTAGGTTAGGTTAGGTTAGGTTAGGTTATATTAGGTTAAGTTAGGTTAGATTAGTTTAGATTAGGTTAGGTTAGGTTAGGTTAGATTATTTTAGGTTAGGTGAGGTTAGGTTAGGCTACGTTATTTTAGGCTAGGTTTGGTTAGCTTAGGTTTGGTTTGATTATTTTAGGTTAGGTTTGGTTTGATTATTTTAGGTTAGGTTTGGTTATTTTAGGTTAGGTTAGATTATTTTAGGTTATTTTAGGTTAGGTTAGGTTAGGTTAGGTTAGGTTAGATTAGGTTAGGTTAGGTTAGGTTAGGTTAGGTTAGGTTAGGTTAGGTTAGGTTATTTTAAGTTAGGTTAGGTTAGGTTAGGTTAGGTTAGGTTAGGTTAGGTTAGGTTAGGTTAGGTTAGGTTAGGTTAGATTAGGTTAGGTTAGGTTAGATTAGGTTAGGTTAGGTTAGATTATATTAGATTAGATTAGGTTGCTGTATGAGTCTGTCATGAAATCATAATTTAAACTTCAAATTTATTACTATTAGCAAATTTCTAACTTTCAAAGAACAAAAACTCAAAATTGTGTTTTCAAATATATGTGAATTTAGTGTAAATTTGCATAATAATCCACTGAACACATCCCCTTCGAGGGAGTTGCCTTGAGACTGTTAAGGGCTCTTGATCAAAGGAATTGGAGCTCACCTCTCTTTTTCTCGGATAAACTTCAATTATCTCCCATTTTTAAAGAGCCGTTTGACCCCTCCGGGTGTGCGCTCCTCCATCGATTTGACAACAACAATATTAGTTACACTTGATGTTTCGCTCACTTCATCAGTGGAAGAAATAATTTCATATATTTTATCTCAGCACTTTTCTCCCATTTATTTTTATTTCAGTAACGGGAAAGCGCTAAACCCTAAAGGTCGTACAGGGCGTGAGGAATGGGAGGTAAACAGGTATGATCCGAGGAAGGGAGTATTGGGATTCACTTTTCCTACCATCCACTTATAGTGTCACTTAACGTATTCATTCGTGTGGCAGCTTAAGTGGAAGGGCAAGAGAACCACTTCAGTGGCACTTAGGAGACGAACCTTATGGTCCAGCAACCATATGGTCCAGGAAACTTGTGATCCAGCAACTTTATGGGCCAGGAACCTTATGGTCCAGGAACCTTATGGTTCAGCAAACTTATGGTCCAGGAACTTTATGGTCCAGAAAACTTATGGTTCAGGGACCTTATGGTCCAGCAACCTTATGGTCCAGCAACTTTATGGTCTCGGATGGACAGTGGTCCATGCTGAGCCATTGTCTAATGTGGGTTATAAGTGAATTGTTAGACCCACGTTAATGTGACCCAGTCACTGTATTGTGACCCAGTCATTGTATTGTGACCCAGTCACTGTATTGTGACCCACTGTACTGTGATCCAGTCACTGTATTGTGACCCACTGTATTGTGATCCAGTCACTGTATTGTGACCCACTGTATTGTGATCCAGTCACTGTATTGTGACCCACTGTATTGTGATCCAGTCACTGTATTGTGATCCAGTCATTGTATTGTGACCCACTGTATTGTGATCCAGTCACTGTACTGTGACCCAGCAGAGGCATCATACGGTGAAACACTCACGAGAAAAACATTTGGTATTAATCCCCATTTCAGGGACTAAATTCACCTTAATAGGTGATTTATAGGCGAAAGCATTAATGGCACACCTGCAGTCGACAGGTTCCAAACCTGAGAAAACTGTATTTTCACTAAAGTTAATTATAATTAACTGTGTGTATACACAGTTTTTTTCGATGCTATGACTTTATTTTATAAAGCCTTCCGATTTAATATACATTGATTAATTCTTCACACTCCTTCCCTGCAACAGAACTACCCACCGTTTTGGCCAGAAAAACAAAAATCCATGAAGTATGGGTCGGTGTTTACCATCGACCATGTGAGTCATCAACACTACCAGAACATCCGCTCCTGGGTGTTTAAAATCAGCAAGAAGGTACCGTGGTTCATCAGTGTTAACTGAGCTGATGTTCAGCAGTGATGGATCTGTCTGGCTTGTTATATTGCTCCTACAACGTTTACTGTCTTATCAAACCAATTTATTGTTGCTAATGTGCAAAAAAAGACAGTTTGGAAGTATATACTCATACACACTACGAGACTTTTTGTATTATGTATTCTACACAGATCGTGTCCCTGACGGAGCTGATGGCAGGCATCAAGGCAGAGCCCAAGACCTGCCATCTCTTCCAGCTCATGTGTTGGCCACAAGGACACAAAGTTCCCACCTCCACTAACGCCCTCGTCGAACTGATGAACATGGTGGAGCGCTGGAGACAACGTACCGGCTACGGTCCTGTGGTGGTGGTCAGCCCGTGAGTACTCCACTGTCGCCGAGCAACCTAACTGCTTTTCGGGAGTTTTAAAATTTCACGCTGTGCTGCAGGTGTATGTGTGTGTGTGTGTGTGTGTGTGTGTGTGTGTGTGTGTGTGTGTGTGTGTGTGTGTGTGTGTGTGTGTGTGTGTGTGTGTGTGTGTGTGTGTGTGTGTTCATAAAATTGTAAAGTGATATTATCATACTTATGGCTTTTATATGTGAAATATTCTTTGACAAGTAATTTACTTTCCTAAAAGAGTATTCCAGTGGGCCAACCACTGGACCCTGAGACCATTATCTGTGGCCCGTGGATCGTGACAACCACTGGACCCTGAGACCATTATCTGTGGCCCGTGGATCGTGACAACCACTGGACCCTGAGACCATTATCTGTGGCCCATGGGTCATGACAATAAAATAACTTATGATAAAAGTGTGATTTACCTGGACTACTTTCAAGAAAGCAATGAATCACCAGAACGCAGATGAACTGTGAGTTAATATTTTGAGGAACTTGAATAACAGTCTCGATGAACAGGATCAAGAGTATGCTTGCAACAGTGCAATCTGCAAGACTGAGAGCTAATGAAACGTGCAACATCACTCAAGAACAGATAAGTTATAAAAGAGTGTTCCGGCATGATAATGCTCGTGTTTGAAGACGAGGAAATTGCCAAAAATTCAGAAGGTTTTACATTGTCTTGTCGAAGTGTAATAAGGAGAGTAAGTGGAATGAATGAGCATGCTTCTTTCATAGCAAAATATATAATAAGAATGATGGTAAAATTACCAACAATATGTTAGGTAAAAGGACACAAGTGGGACATTTTATTGTGGCAACGGCTTGACAAGCAGGAAATCATCTAGCGGGAAAGTCCTGCTAGATGACGTTTCCTTTGCAAGTGTTTCACTCAAAGCAGAATTCCGTCAGTATTAAAGATTCCACAATCTTGCAGGAGCACAATCTTGAGGCGGGACAGTGTGTCGTGAGGTCGTGGTTTCATTGATATATATATATATATATATATATATATACTATATATATATATATATATATATTATATATATATATATATATATATATATATATATATATATATATATATATATATATATATATATATATATATATATATATATATATATATAATTCAGGGTTTATGTGGAGTAAAATAAAGGTTGGATATGAAAAGTGGGTTATAGTAAGCGTATATGCACTTGGAGAAGAGGAAAGTGTAGAGGAGAGAGAGATTTTGGGAAATGTTGAGTGAATGCGTGGGGAATTTTGAACCAAGTGTTTGAGTACTTGTGGTTGGGGATTTCAATGCTAAAGTGGGTAAAAATGTTGTGGACGGAGTAGTAGGTAAATTTGGGGTGCCAGGGGTAAATGAAAATGGGCAGCCTTTAATTGAGCTATGTGTAGGAAGAGGTTTGGTAATAAGTAATACATATTTTATGAAAAAGAAGATAAATAAATATACAATTTATGATGTAGCACGTAATGAAAGAAGTTTGTTAGATTATGTATTGGTGGATAAAAGGTTGATGGGTAGGCTCCAGGATGTACACGTTTATAAAGGGGCAGCTGATATATCGGATCATTATTTAGTTGTAGCTACAGTTAGAGTAAGAGGTAGATGGGAAAAGAGGAAAATGGCAACAACAAGTAAGAGAGAGGTAAAAGTGTATAAACTAAGGGAGGAGGCAATTCGGGTGAGATATAAATAACTATTGGCAGAAAGGTGGGCTGTATGAGTAGTGGGGGGTGTTGAAGAGGGTTGGAATAGCATTAGAATGTGGGGCAGAAGTTTGTGGTTATAGGAGGGTGGGTGCGGGAGGAAAGAGGAGTAATTGGTGGAATGATGAAGTAAATGGTGTGATAAAAGAGAAAAAGGTAGCTTATGAGAGTTTTTTACAAAGCAGAAGTGTTATAAGAAGAGTAGATTATATGGAGAGTAAAAGAGAGCAGATGATGGAGTGGGAGAGGCACTATCAAGAAATTTTAATTAAAATAAGAAAAAATTTGGAGTGAGTTAAACAAGTTAAGAAATCCTAGGGAACGAATGGATTTGTCAGTTAAAAACAGAGTAGGAGAGTTAGTAGATGGGGAGAGGGAGGTATTAGGTAGATGGCGGGAATATTTTGAGGAACTTTTAAATGTCGACGAAGAAAGGGAGGCGGTAATTTCATGCACTGGCCAGGGAGGTATACCATCTTTTAGGAGTGAAGAAGAGCAGGATGTGAGTGTGGGGGAGGTACGTGAGGCATTACGTAGAATGAAAGGGGGTAAAGCAGTTGGAACTGACGGGATCATGACAGAAATGTTAAAAGCAGGAGGAGATATAGTGTTAGAATGGTTGGTATTTCTGTTTAATAAATTTATGAAAGAGGGGAAGGTACCTAGGGATTGGCAAAGAGCATGTATAGTTCCTTTATACTAAGGGAAGGGGGACAAAAGAGATTGTAAAAATTATAGAGGAATTAGTTTACTGAGTATACCAGGAAAAGTGTACAGTAGGATTATTATTGAAAGAATTAGAGGTAAGACAGAATGTAGGATTGCGGATGAGCAAGGAGGTTTTAGAGTGATTAGGGGATGTGTAGATCAAGTGTTTACATTGAAGCATATATGTGAACAGTATTTAGATAAAGGTAGGGAAGTTTTCATTGCATTTATGGATTTAGAAAAGGCATATGATAAAGTGGATAGGGGAGCAATGTGGCAGATGTTGCAAGTATATGGAATAGGTAGTAAGTTACTAAATGTTGTAAAGAGTGTTTATGAAGATAGTGAGGCTCAGGTTAGGGTATGTAGAAGAGAGGGAGACTACTTCCCAGTAAAAGTAGGTCTTAGACAGTGATGTGTAATGTCACCAAGGCTGTTTAATATATTTATAGATGGGGTTGTAAAAGTAGTAAATGCTAGGGTGTTCGGGAGAGGGGTGGGATTAAATTATGGGGTCTCAAGTACAAAATGGGAATTGACACAGTTACTTTTTGCTGATGATACTGTGCTTATGGGAGATTCTAAAGAAAAATTGCAAAGGTTAGTGGACGAGTCTGGGAGAGTGTGCAAAGGTAGAAAGTTGAAAGTGAACATAGAAAAGAGTAAGGTGATGAGAGCATTAAATGATTTAGATAAAGAAAAACTGGATATCAAATTGGAGAGGAATATGGAAGAAGTGAATGTTTTCAGATATTTGGGAGTTGATGTGTCAGTGGATGGATTTATGAAGGATGAGGTTAATCATAGAATTGATGAAGGAAAAAAGGTGAGTGGTGCGTTGAGGTATATGTGGAGTCAAAAAAAAGTTATCTATGGAGGAAAAGAAGGGAATGTATAAAAGTATAGTCGTACCAACACTCTTATATGCGTGTGAAGCTTGAGTTGTAAATGCTGCAGCGAGATGGTTGGAGGCAGTGGAGATGTCCTGTCTAAGGGCAATGTGTGGTGTAAATATGCAGAAATTTCGGAGTGTGGAAATTAGGAGAAGGTGTGGAGTTACTAAAAGTATTAGTCAGAGGGCTGAAGAGGGGTTGTTGAAGTGGTTTGGTCATTTAGAGAGAATGGATCAAAGTAAAATGACATGGAGAGCATATAAATCTGCAGGGGAAGGAAGGCGGGGTAGGGGTCGCTCTCGATAAGGTTGGGGTGAGGGGGTAAAGGAGGTTTCGTGGGCGAGGGGCTTGGACTTCCAGCAAGCGTGCGTGAGCGTGTTAGATAGGAGTGAATGAAAACGAATGGTATTTGGGACCTGACGAGCTGTTGGAATGTGAGCAGGGTAATATTAAGTGAAGGGATTCAGGGAAACCGGTTTTTATATAGCCGGACTTGAGTCCTGGAAATGGGAAGTACAATGCCTGCACTTTAAAGGAGGGGTGATTATGTGTGAGGTGAAAGTGTTGAATGATGATGAAAGTATTTTGTTTTTGGGGATTTTCTTTCTTTTTGGGTCACCCTGCCTCGGTGGGAGACGGCCGACTTGTTAAAATACATAAATAAATAAATATTTATATATATATATATATATATATATATATATATACATATATACATATATACATATATATATATATATATATATACATATATACATATATACATATATTTTTTTTTATTATCACACCGGCCGATTCCCACCAAGGCAGGGTGGCCCGAAAAAGAAAAACTTTCACCATCATTCACTCCATCACTGTCTTGCCAGAAGGGTGCTTTACACTACAGTTTTTAAACTGCAACATTAACACCCCTCCTTCAGAGTGCAGGCACTGTACTTCCCATCTCCAGGACTCAAGTCCGGCCTGCCGGTTTCCCTGAATCCCTTCATAAATGTTACTTTGCTCACACTCCAACAGCACGTCAAGTATTAAAAACCATTTGTCTCCATTCACTCCTATCAAACACGCTCACGCATGCCTGCTGGAAGTCCAAGCCCCTCGCACACAAAACCTCCTTTACCCCCTCCCTCCAACCCTTCCTAGGCCGACCCCTACCCCGCCTTCCTTCCACTACAGACTGATACACTCTTGAAGTCATTCTGTTTCGCTCCATTCTCTCTACATGTCCGAACCACCTCAACAACCCTTCCTCAGCCCTCTGGACAACAGTTTTGGTAATCCCGCACCTCCTCCTAACTTCCAAACTACGAATTCTCTGCATTATATTCACACCACACATTGCCCTCAGACATGACATCTCCACTGCCTCCAGCCTTCTCCTCGCTGCAACATTCATCACCCACGCTTCACACCCATATAAGAGCGTTGGTAAAACTATACTCTCATACATTCCCCTCTTTGCCTCCAAGGACAAAGTTCTTTGTCTCCACAGACTCCTAAGTGCACCACTCACTCTTTTTCCCTCATCAATTCTATGATTCACCTCATCTTTCATAGACCCATCCGCTGACACGTCCACTCCCAAATATCTGAATACGTTCACCTCCTCCATACTCTCTCCCTCCAATCTGATATTCAATCTTTCATCACCTAATCTTTTTGTTATCCTCATAACCTTACTCTTTCCTGTATTCACCTTTAATTTTCTTCTTTTGCACACCCTACCAAATTCATCCACCAATCTCTGCAACTTCTCTTCAGAATCTCCCAAGAGCACAGTGTCATCAGCAAAGAGCAGCTGTGACAACTCCCACTTTGTGTGTGATTCTTTATCTTTTAACTCCACGCCTCTTGCCAAGACCCTCGCATTTACTTCTCTTACAACCCCATCTATAAATATATTAAACAACCACGGTGACATCACACATCCTTGTCTAAGGCCTACTTTTACTGGGAAAAAATTTCCCTCTTTCCTACATACTCTAACTTGAGCCTCACTATCCTCATAAAAACTCTTCACTGCTTTCAGTAACCTACCTCCTACACCATACACTTGCAACATCTGCCACATTGCCCCCCTATCCACCCTGTCATACGCCTTTTCCAAATCCATAAATGCCACAAAGACCTCTTTAGCCTTATCTAAATACTGTTCACTTATATGTTTCACTGTAAACACCTGGTCCACACACCCCCTACCTTTCCTAAAGCCTCCTTGTTCATCTGCTATCCTATTCTCCGTCTTACTCTTAATTCTTTCAATTATAACTCTACCATACACTTTACCAGGTACACTCAACAGACTTATCCCCCTATAATTTTTGCACTCTCTTTTATCCCCTTTGCCTTTATACAAAGGAACTATGCATGCTCTCTGCCAATCCCTAGGTACCTTACCCTCTTCCATACATTTATTAAATAATTGCACCAACCACTCCAAAACTATATCCCCACCTACTTTTAACATTTCTATCTTTATCCCATCAATCCCGGGTGCCTTACCCCCTTTCATTTTACCTACTGCCTCACGAACTTCCCCCACACTCACAACTGGCTCTTCCTCACTCCTACAAGATGTTATTCCTCCTTGCCCTATACACGAAATCACAGCTTCCCTATCTTCATCAACATTTAACAATTCCTCAAAATATTCCTTCCATCTTCCCAATACCTCTAACTCTCCATTTAATAACTCTCCTCTCCTATTTTTAACTGACAAATCCATTTGTTCTCTAGGCTTTCTTAACTTGTTAATCTCACTCCAAAACTTTTTCTTATTTTCAACAAAATTTGTTGATAACATCTCACCCACTCTCTCATTTGCTCTCTTTTTACATTGCTTCACCACTCTCTTAACTTCTCTCTTTTTCTCCATATACTCTTCCCTCCTTGCATCACTTCTACTTTGTAAAAACTTCTCATATGCTAACTTTTTCTCCCTTACTACTCTCTTTACATCATCATTCCACCAATCGCTCCTCTTCCCTCCTGCACCCACTTTCCTGTAACCACAAACTTCTGCTGAACACTCTAACACTACATTTTTAAACCTACCCCATACCTCTTCGACCCCATTGCCTATGCTCTCATTAGCCCATCTATCCTCCAATAGCTGTTTATATCTTACCCTAACTGCCTCCTCTTTTAGTTTATAAACCTTCACCTCTCTCTTCCCTGATGCTTCTATTCTCCTTGTATCCCATCTACCTTTTACTCTCAGTGTAGCTACAACTAGAAAGTGATCTGATATATCTGTGGCCCCTCTATAAACATGTACATCCTGAAGTCTACTCAACAGTCTTTTATCTACCAATACATAATCCAACAAACTACTGTCATTTCGCCCTACATCATATCGTGTATACTTATTTATCCTCTTTTTCTTAAAATATGTATTACCTATAACTAAACCCCTTTCTATACAAAGTTCAATCAAAGGGCTCCCATTATCATTTACACCTGGCACCCCAAACTTACCTACCACACCCTCTCTAAAAGTTTCTCCTACTTTAGCATTCAGATCCCCCACCACAATTACTCTCTCACTTGGTTCAAAGGCTCCTATACATTCACTTAACATCTCCCAAAATCTCTCTCTCTCCTCTGCATTCCTCTCTTCTCCAGGTGCATACACGCTTATTATGACCCACTTCTCGCATCCAACCTTTACTTTAATCCACATAATTCTTGAATTTACACATTCATATTCTCTTTTCTCCTTCCATAACTGATCATTTAACATTACTGCTACCCCTTCCTTTGCTCTAACTCTCTCAGATACTCCAGATTTAATCCCATTTATTTCCCCCCACTGAAACTCTCCTACCCCCTTCAGCTTTGTTTCGCTTAGGGCCAGGACATCCAACTTCTTTTCATTCATAACATCAGCAATCATCTGTTTCTTGTCATCCGCACTGCATCCACGCACATTTAAGCAACCCAGTTTTATAAAGTTTTTCTTCTTCTCTTTTTTAGTAATTGTATACAGGAGAAGGGGTTACTAGCCCATTGCTCCCGGCATTTTAGTCGCCTCATACGACACGCATGGCTTACGGAGGAAAGATTCTTTTCCACTTCCCCATGGACAATAGAAGAAATAAAAAAGAACAAGAGCTATTTAGAAAAAGGAGAAAAACCTAGATGTATGTATATATATATATGCATGTGCGTGTCTGTGAAGTGTGACCAAAGTGTAAGTAGGAGTAGCAAGATATCCCTGTTATCTTAGCGTGTTTATGAGACAGAAAAAGAAACCAGCAATCCTACCATCATGCAAAACAGTTACAGGTTTTTGTTTCACAGTCATCTGGCAGGACGGTAGTACTTCCCTGGGTGGTTGCTGTCTACCAACATATATATATATATATATATATATATATATATATATATATATATATATATATATATATATATTACGTAGGAAAGATTATTTTTTAAGTATTTATTGCACTCCACGATCAGTGTTTAATTATATAATTTTTTCGCATTATTCAGCGGTTGCTTAACATAGTGCTCCTCCACTGCATATTCTTTACCATATTTGTATGCAAATCTCGCCTTTCAACACAGACTTGATAATGGGTGAATCTCCACCGAAATGTTGCTAATTATCTAATAAATCTTTGTCCTTAGAGATGGTATGAGTCGCGCAGGAGTGTACTGTGCAGCCAACGCTTGCATCGAGCAAGTGATCCAGCACGGTGAAGTGGACGTCTTCCAGGCCGTCCACACTGTCAGGCGGCACCGACCCCAGCTCACCAATAACATGGTTAGTCCCACTCCAACATGGTTAGTCCCACTCCAACATGGTTAGTCCCACTCCAACATGGTTAGTCCCACTCCAACTTGGTCACTCCAACTCCAACATGGTTAGTCGAACTCCAACATAGTCCCTCTCCAACATGGTTAGTCCCTCTCCTATAAGGTTAGTCCCATTCCATCATTGTTAATCCCACTCCAACATGGTCACTCCAACTCCAACATGGTTAACCCCACTCCAACATGGTCAGTCCCACTCCAACATGGTCATTCCCACTCCAACATGGTCATTCCCACTCCAACATGGTCAGTCCCACTCCAACATAGTCACATTGCAACATGGTTAATCCCACTCCAACATGGTCAGACTCACTCCAACATGGTTAGTCCCACTCCAACATAGTTAACCCCACTCCAACATGGTTAGTCCCACACCAACATGGCTAGTCCCACTCCAACATAGTCCCACTCCAACATGGTTAATTCCACTCCAACATGGTCAGTCACACTTCAACGTGGTTAGTTCCACTCCAACATGGTTAATTCCACTCCAACATGGTCAGTCCCCCTCCAACATGGTCAGTCACACTCCAACATGGTTAGTCCCACTCCAACATGGTTAGTCCCACTCCTACAGAGTCCCACCCCTAAACCCACTCTGCTCCGATGGTTTAAACCGTGGAGAGGGTGAGACGTATGAGTTAAATGTCCTGATCCCCTCGTTCACCTAGCAAACAATAGGTACCTGGGTATTACTGGGGTTGCTGAGGGGTCGTATCCTAGGCGCTAGAGGACAGGGGGACGGGGGGATGGGGGATGCGGGGACGGGGAGAGGAGGTGACGGGTGGACGGGGGGATTGAGGGACGTGGAGAGGAGGGGACGGGTGGACGGGGTGACGGAGTGATTGAGGGACGGGAGGACGGGCGAACGGGTGAAAGTGGGGCGGAGGGACGCAGGGACGGACGGACGGGGGACGGAGTGACGGAGGACGCGGGGACGGAGGGACGGAGAATGGAGGGACAGGGGGACGGGGGATGGGGTGACGGGGGACGGGGAGACGGGGACGGGGGATAGGGAGAGGAAGGGACGGGTGGACGGGCGGACAGGGGGGAAGGGGGGCGGAGGGACGGTGGACGGAGGGACTGGGGATGGAGGGACGGGGACGGGGGACGAGGGAAGGGGAAACGGAGGGACGGAGGACAGAGGGACGGAGGACGGGGGGACGGTGGGACGGATGGCCGGGAGGAAGGGGGGACGGAGGGCCGGGGGGACATGGGATGGAAGGCCATGGGGACGCGGGATGGGGGACGGAGGGCCGGGGAACGGGGGACGGAGGGCCCGGGGGACGGGGGGACGGAGGGTCCGGGGGACAGGGGGTCGGAGGGCCGGGGGACGGAGAGCCGGGTGGACGGGGGACGGATGGACTAGGGACAGAGGGTCGGGGGGACGGAGGGACGGAGGGGCAAGGGGACGGAGGGACGGAGGGCTGGGGGGACGGAGGGCTGGGGGACGGAGGGCTGGGGGACGGAGGGCTGGGGGACGGAG
>NC_091312.1:3855256-3917756 GCF_038502225.1 Cherax quadricarinatus | reverse complement strand
TGTTTTTATTACCTTATGTATGCCTGAGAGTGCCCCAACGGAGCCAGGTATGCCTGAGAGTGCTCCAACGGAGCCAGGTATACCTGAGAGTGCTCCGACGGAGCCAGGTATATCTGAGTGCTCCAACGGAGAATGAACTCCGTGTAATTGTTATTGTTATTGATGTTCAGTTGTTATTTGGCTCACGAAGGCTGGTTTGTGAAGGAACGACATTTGAGAGAAGTGTCCAGTCTCTTACATAGAGAGACACTGCATTCTTAGAATGGTATCAGATGGTTGAAAAGGAGTGTTTGGTCTGTTACAGAGACAGTACACACAAAGAGGAATAGAATTAGACTGTTGGCAAAACTTTATGGAGACAGAGAGACACTGCACACTCTGAGAGACGGTATTAGGTACTTGACAGAAGTATTAGTTACAACAGACACACATACGTCTACTTAGGACATTTTATTGAAAGAAACGTTCCGTCATTGGTGGCTTTCTCAGTCCTAGGATTGGAGAAAACATCACCAGTGGCGAAACGTTTCCCGCATACTGTCGATACTGTCATGCCTTTACCCATAGTATTAGGAATGATACAGACAGGTAGTGCATACTTAGTGACGGTATTAAAGATTTGGCTGGTTGGTAAATTAATGGGGTTTAAAGCCTGTCGACTATACAAAGGTCAATAAGGTTCTATGTAACCTATTCACCACCAGTCAAGAATACTCTGATCCCTAAAATAGTGATTAAAGCAAACTCTGTACCTAGAGATGCCTACCTCTATATATATATACATATATCTTTGTGACAGTTGATAAAACAGTAATTGGACTGTTAGAGAGACACACCGAACACTTATAGTTAGGTATATATTTTCAATTCCTTATTAATTTTGTAAAAAGGTCACTATTTTATAAACCCAAGGAAATAGTCACATAATTTTGAAAATACAATAAAAATTTAACTAGAAAATTAATTGGCCCTAAACTTTCACTGGTGAACATATCATGGATTAATACGAAGTGAAGATAGTGACCCTATTTTCTGAAATGATGTATGTTACAGAATACACTTTTATATCTCTACAGCAGGTCAAATAGGTTGAAACATATTGATATATTAGAAACATGTTCAACACTTGTGTTGCACGTGTGTCTAATGGTTCTCTGAATCATTTGCTTACGTTTCAGGTTGAAATATGCCTCGTGTGGAGGAATGTCTCTCAGTGTAAATCATATCACTTATAACACAATTTGACCTTTTCCATTGCATCTTTTTTTTTTTTAATTGTGAGGCCAAAATAATATCCAAAAGATCTTGCTATACGAAATGCAACTTTAATAAGGCATATATATATATTGAGGCCTGGTTGTAATTTTGTTGCTGTTGAATTTTTTTTGCTGTTTTTAGGTTTTGGGAAATATATATTAAATATTTTTTGTTGTATATGTGGGACTGTGTCTCATGATACGATTTGATTTTATGTTTAAAGTAAATGATATCTTTGCTTCTTACGTAAACAATTGAGTTGCTAATGTTGATAATGCCAACCTTGGAGAAGACAATCTTTGACGTGCTAAGTTTGGTATTTCTTTGAGCTCAGATGTTAAATACTGCTAAGAATCAACTGTGTTGGTCAAGACAATGTTAGAAGTTTTTGGTGTATTCCATTGTATTATTTTGTACTGTTATGCAACACCCAGGTGGTGGACTTCTTACTGTGGCTATAGAACACAAAAGGAGAAAGTCTTCTCCCTATAACCTGAATAACACAGAATACCCAGGCTCAATATAACTAAAACATTCTACCTTTTGTGTGCTTGGCTAATGATAGAACAGTACATGCCTGTTTACGAAGACTTGTTTAAGATATTTTATAGATTTATGATATTTTGTTATGTAATGAAGAGATTATATGAGTATGTATATAAGGAGTATATATGTAGGATTCCTGGTGTACATTTAATAGCGTACATCACTGATGTGCAATTATCTTGCCAAGTATGCAGATTGATACTTATTGAGATGCAAAATATTTCGTTACTGCATTATAGCACAGTAATTTTTACCACAAGGGATTGTCACAGTAATTACCATGTTATGTTTGAAACTTGACCAAGTGTTTCCAAACCAACCATGTGAACCATGTTGAGTTAATGAGGGTTGCTAATGTTGCATGTTATCTATTTGTATATAAGTTATTTACCAGGCTGTTTATCTGTAAGAGAGCTGCTTGATGGAGTCGAGAAAGAAAGAGAGAGAGCTCCCTAACTTGAGACACTCAGCCCAACACAAGCATTCCTTTCCCCGTGTTTACCTGACCGTTCAGTTGTCTCTACCCCCGAGGATTGTAACTTCTTCCTGGAAGATAAATTAGTCAGTCATGAACCCTGAATCAACTACATTAAAGTATTGCTCAAGATTTCTGGAAATATTTATTTACCTTCTGAGACTATCTGGTGAATACTTGCATAAAGAGAGAATTTAGGTATTCAGAGGCGCTGAATGATCCATAGGGGTCAGCACTTTTACGAGAACATAATGTATGTTCTGACCTGCCATTAATTGAAACCAGGTCTCGTTGTACATCATTCCGCCACTGAGCCACTAGGAACCGTCGATACACAGCCACGCACATGCAGCTTAATCAAAGATCCTAAATTTACTTATACGTACTCTAAAATCTTACTAGAAAGAACACGAGGCTATATAAGTCGACTACGTGAGTATTAGTTAAACCAACGAGCTCAAGGAAGAGGTCTCGTGTCACATTTCAGGTTGATATCTCTCGGGGATAATAATGAACGCAAAATACCGTACTTTGCAAAGATACCTGTAGCCACTAGTTTCGCTAAGTATCAGCATTAAACTTCGATTGCCACCCGTACCTAAACAATGAGTCCTGATACAAAACTAATAAGCTGATCCCAAGTTCTTGTTGAGATGACAAAGATTAATAATTACGTCGGGCTTACTACTACTAAGTTAGAATTTTAAATTAATAATTGTTGTAGACTCTAAGGCTTAATAATTCAGGTATACCCAAGAAAACTGAACTTTACGGCTTATTTTCACTGAGTTCAGATTTAGATTTTCCTCAGGATTTGGCTCATAAAGTCAACATTTCTCAGTATTTATGTAATGTTAGGTAACAGAGGTAGAAGGTGTTAGGAGACTTGCCTATGTGTCTATGCCCACCCTTTCTGTTGTCAATCGATGGCACTGCAAGAAGTGGAGAAGGAATTTGTGGAAGACGTCTGTGAGCAACGCTGTCTTCAAGGTCTTGATGTCACCAGAATGGAAATGACTTCCCGGAAGACCATCCTATATCTATCAGGTCTATTCGTCGGATCTATTCCTTTACTCTCGCACGAACTGTCGACTTGTCACCCTACACATCCCTTTTTGCTTTCTTTCTGGAGAGGTTTTTGATCCAAGGAATTTGACTTATTGTCCTCTTCCTTGGATAGAACCCGAATGCCACCCATTCCCAAGACGTTATGTAACCCCTACGGACTAAGCGCTTCCCCCCTCCTGAATATAATCAAATAAATACATTTGACCTGTTGAACAAATAATTAATTCAATCATGATCATCGCTAAAGCCATATGAGTCATTCAGCGCAAGGCTAGTTGTGAAGGCTTGATCCTCCGTCTACCGAGCGCCAGACAGATGCGCTTCCTATTTATAATCATCTATATACACAACCGTTTCCAAGTTTTTCTTCCGACCCGCCATCTTACTTACCTTCCCTGCCTGCAACCGTTATTTCTTCCTCGAGATCTGTTCTTCCTGCTGGGAAGGAGGAGGAGGAGGAGGAGGTCCGCGTTGTCTTCTTCGCGAGTCAAAAGTCAAGTGTCTTCGCCTCCGATGCAAATCTGTAAGACATATCGCTGAAAGGTGAGGTTGACTTCCCACTTGTTTTCTGGATCTGCCGTTTCGTGTCTTCCGCTATGTCTTCCTCTACTCCTGCCTCTCACGAAGACAGAGACGCATTTTGTTGTTATTGTAGTCGCCAGGGAAAATTACCTACACGGGTGTGTTGTATAATGGCTCGTTCTTCAAGAATGTATATAATGACCCCTTCTTCAAGAATATACTTAAACGACGTGTATAAAACTTGGTCTTTATTCATTAGTAATTACACAAAATATATATATATGTATATTTACAACACGTGTAACAAAACTTTACACACACAAGCCGATATTGCAAGGAAAACTGCAGGAATGTCTTAAATTACAGGCTTCAATATTTAAGGTATATACAGTCAAGGATTTGCAACCACTCACATAGCTGTAAAAAATTGTCACTTATTTACAATTCATGAGAATGAGCAGATTTCAATTATTTTTTTTTTCAGAAGACTTCAGAAAAAAAAACTATTAGCACGTTATCATGAAAAAATTTCATAGGTCCTGGTATTTTATGAGTCAAGAACGTAGTCATCTCACATTCCACTAAACGAAGTTATTTAGTTTGAATGAGAATACCTTATTTCACCTGCAAGTCTTATTCTACCTTCACTGTTTCACTGGAGCACAGAGGAAGGTATCTCTTGTGATGTTCAGTTCTCTTAGGCCGGTTAGTCACTTCTCATCATTTTTATCTATTTTCAAATCAACTGTTCAATTCACATGCCATTAAGATCCTAATAACTGACAAGATGTGTTGATCAGAATACTGTTAGAGGTTCTGCAACGGCAGTTCCAGGGCTTAGTACATAAGAGTGTCATCAGCACCACTGTTCATGAGGCCGAGGACTTGTTGCAACACTAAGCGCTGAGGTTCGTGGTGCTGCGACAGGTGGTGAGTGAGGGGTAGTGAGAGAATAGTGGTTATGGTGCTGGGAGTGCTGGTGGTGATGGTGATTGTGGTTTCCGTTGTGACTGGGATGATGATTGTGTGAGGTGAAACGGGTGGCAACATGACTGTTAATCTCTGATCGAAACACATCGACCTCACTGTCACCTATTCTATTATTACACTCTAAATGAAGAGCGACATCTGGTGAGTGGCACCTGTGGTTGCTCTGGTGAGATACTCTTTCGTTGGCTGGTGTTGACGCCACACCCTGAAGGCTGGAACGTTTGCCCAGGCATTCTGCAGACACAGGACTTCCACTGATGATCATTCGAACACTTCCATCACCCTGGGATCTAGAGGCGTAATGCTCATGTCCTGGGGAACCATAGTTTGATCTGTCATGGTGTCTTTCGTAGATGTTTTCGTGGCTACGGTGAGTGGATCTTTCTTGACCTCGCTCGTATATTCTTTGAGATTGACCGTCGTTGTCCCTGCAGTGAATGTCAGTGTCAAGTGACGGCCAAGTCTGGAGAGCACTGTAGCGGGAGTTGGATGGTGTTGCTGCCGAGGAACGGGAGGTTGATGAGCTCTCCTCCACACTCTGTAGACTGGTTGTTCTCTGTAGACTTAGACGTTCAGGTTTCTTGGGTGGTATTGGCTTTGTACGTGACGGTGGCCGAGGATCCTGTAAGATCAGATGACGTCTTTAACACAGCCACCTCACAAAATAATTAGATTATACAAATAAAATTAATTTCATGTACTGTATATTTTGATCTGATTTGAAATGTATAAAATATGAAATATGTATATATATATATATATATATATATATATATATATATATATATATATATATATATATATATATGTCGTGCCGAATAGGCAGAACTTGCGATCTTGGCTTAAATAGCAACTCTCATCTTGCCATACAGGACAAGCGAAAATTTGTGTATGCAATAATTTCGCCAAAATCATTCTAAACCTAACGAAAAAAATATATTTCGTTGTGTTTGTTTAGTATTAAATTATTGTAAACAAATCTAAAATATATATAGTTGGGTTAGGCTAAAATAAATTGTTCTTGTTATAATAAGGTTAGGTAAGTTTTCTAAGATTCTTTTGGTGCAAAATTTATTTTTTTACATTAACATTAATGAAAAAAATATATCTTTAAACGTATAAGAGAAAATTTTAGAAAGGACTTAATTTTAAATGAGTTCTTGCTAATTGACCAGTTTTACATATTCGGCACGACATATATATATATATATATGCTCTCTGCCAATCCCTAGGTACCTTCCCCTCTTTCATACATTTATTAAACAAAAATACCAACCACTCCAACACTATATCCCCCCTCCCCCTGCTTTTAACATTTCTAACATGATCCCGTCAGTTCCAGCTGCTTTACCCCCTTTCATTCTACGTAATGCCTCACGCACCTCCCCCACACTCACAACTGGCTCTTCCTCTCTCCTACAAGATGTTAAATATATATATATATATATATATATATATATATATATATATATATATATATATATATATATATATATATATATGTATGTATATAATAATTTTACAATTAAATATATCATACAACAATGGTTTTAATTTTTTTGGCACAGTTTTGCCAGAGTAGTGGAAAATAATAATGTAAATAGTGTTAAAAATAGGTTAAAATAATATTTAAATTAAGTCTGCTGTTAATACAACTTTATATAACTGTATCATTGTTGAATGAGCCAGACTGAGCCAGACTGAGCCAGACTGAGCCAGGCTGAGCCAGGCTGAGCCAGACTGAGCCAGACTGAGCCAGGCTGAGCCAGGCTGAGCCAGACTGAGCCAGGCTGAGCCAGACTGAGCCAGGCTGAGCCAGACTGAGCCACACTGAGCCAGGCTGAGCCAGGTTGAGTCAGACTGAGCCAGACTGAGCCAGACTGAGCCAGACTGAGCCAGGCTGAGCCAGGCTGAGCCAGACTGAGCCAGACTGAGCCAGGCTGAGCCAGGCTGAGCCAGACTGAGCCAGACTGAGCCAGACTGAGCCAGGTTGAGTCACACTGAGCCAGACTGAGCCAGGTTGAGTCAGACTGAGCCACACTGAGCCACACTGAGCCACACTGAGCCAGACTGAGCCAGTCTGAGCCAGGTTGAGTCAGACTGAGCCAGACTGAGCCAGACTGAGCCAGACTGAGGCAGACTGAGCCAGGCTGAGCCAGACTGAGCCAGACTGAGCCAGGCTGAGCCAGGCTGAGCCAGACTGAACCAGACTGAGCCAGACTGAGCCAGGCTGAGCCAGACTGAGCCAAACTGAGCCAGGCTGAGCCAGACTGAGCCAGACTGAGGCAGACTGAGCCAGACTGAGCCAGGCTGAGCCAGACTGAGCCAGACTGAGCCAGGCTGAGCCAGGCTGAGCCAGACTGAGCCAGACTGAGACAAACTGAGCCAGACTGAGCCAGGCTGAGCCAGACTGAGCCAGACTGAGCCAGGCTGAGCCAGGCTGAGCCAGGCTGAGCCAGGCTGAGCCAGACTGAGTCAGGCTGAGTCAGGCTGAGCCAGACTGAGCCAGACTGAGCCAGGCTAAGCCAGACTGAGCCAGACTGAGCCAGACTGAGTCAGGCTGAGTCAGGCTGAGCCAGACTGAGCCAGACTGAGCCAGGCTAAGCCAGACTGAGCCAGGCTGAGTTAGACTGAGCTAGGCTGAGCTAGGCTGAGCCAGACTGAACCTGGCTGAGTTAGACTGAGCCAGGCTGAGCCAGGCTGAGCCAGGCTAAATATTGGGAACAGTATGAAGAGGCCAGGCGAGTAATTGTGAATTAACATTTATTTTTTGTACGTTTAAATACTGGTGGGCCCCGCTTATAAGAACATAAGAAAGCAGGAACACTGCAGCAGGCCTACTGACCCATGCGAAGCAGGTCCATGCCTCCACCCGGCCAAGAACAATGACCACCTAGTCAGGTCACTTCCACTTAAGGAAGGAACACGGCACCAGACCTTGTAGCACAAGCTAGTCAGGTCCAACTCACACCCACCCACACCCACTTATATATTTATCCAACCTTTATTTAAAACTGCACAACGTCTTAGCGTGTATGACGGTACTCGGGAGTTTGTTCCACTCATCCACAACTCTATTACCAAACCAGTGCTTTCCTATATCCTTCCTGAATCAGAACTTTTCCAACTTGAAACCATTGCTGCGAGTCCTGTCTTGGCTGGATATTTTCAGCACGCTGTTTACATTCCCTTTATTTATTCCTGTTTTCCATTTATACACCTCAATCATATCCCCCCTAATTCTACGCCTTTCTAGAGAGTGCAGATTCAGGGCCTCAGTCTATCCTCATAGGGAAGATTTCTGATACATGGGATCAACTTTGTCATCCTCCTCTGTACGTTTTCCAGAGCATTTATATCCATTCTGTAATATGGTGACCAAAACTGTGCAGCATAGTCTAAATGAGGCCTAACCAAGGATGTATAGAGTTGAACAACCTGAGGACTTCTATCATTTATACTTCTTGATATGAAGCCAAGAATTCTGTTAGCTTTACTGCGAACACTTATGCACTGTTGTCTTGGCTTCAGATTACTGCTAACCAGAACTCCTAAATTCTTTTTGCAATCAGTAGTATTAAGATCTACACTATTCACTTTATAAGTGGCATGGTTATTGTCCTGTCCAACATTTAGAACTTTGCATTTGTCTATATTAAACTGCATCTTCCACTTCTCCGACCACTGCATCAGTCTATTCAAATCATCCTGGAGTGCACTAATGTCCTCAACAGAATGAATTGGACGGCCTATTTTGGTGTCATCAGCAAATTTGCTTATGTCGCTCTTCATTCCGTCATCTATATCGTTTATGTAAATTGCGAACAACAAAGGGCCCAAAACTGACCCCTGTGGAACACCACTTGTGACGTGCCCTCATTCTGATTTCTCCCCATTTATGCAAACTCTTTGCTGCGTATTTGTCAACCATGCCTCTACCCAAGAAAAAATTTCTCCTCCTATTCCGTGTGCCTTAAGGTCGCCCTCGGGCAATTCTGAGCTCAGAGACCAAAAAATCGAAAAAATATGAAAAATTAGTTAATCTTACCGAAAAATAGAGCAAACATCTGGCAACATTTTGGTGTGCGTCTCGTGTCTGTACGATAATTAGATAAAAAGTTATCGTAATTATAAGAAAGATAACTACGTCATCACAGCGTGGCAACTCATGTCAAAACAACAACACGTGGACCAGCGCGTTCACGTCAACAATACCCCACACGTATTTTTTCCTTTTTTTTTTTTGGTGTATTTTTGAGCTAGTTCTAGTAAGTAGTAATTGGCAACCATCAGTGTAGCTGTGAGAAGGAGCTGCTGGTACTGGAGACAGTCAGTGCCGACGAGAAGTCTGAAGAAGGTGGAAGTACGTCGCTTCGTCTGACAGCTGTCAGATAAGATAAGATTTCGTTCGGATTTTTAACCCCGGAGGGTTAGCCACCCAGGATAACCCAAGAAAGTCAGTGCGTCATCGAGGACTGTCTAACTTATTTCCATTGGGGTCCTTAATCTTGTCCCCCAGGATGCGACCCACACCAGTCGACTAACACCCAGGTACCTATTTGCTGCTAGGTGAACAGGACAACAGGTGTAAGGAAACGTGTCGAAATGTTTCCACCCGCCGGGAATCGAACCCGGGCCCTCCGTGTGTGAAGCGGGAGCTTTAGCCACCGGGCCACTCCTTGGACCATCACTTTTTGCCTTTCATTGTATACTTTTTTTGTACACGATGCCTAGAAGGACTAAACATTATACCACGAAGCTTAGCAAGACGAAGAAAAAGCAGATGCAAGCAATGAGAAGGGCTAGAAAAATAGAAAAAGAGGCAGCTGCTTTGGGTGGTGACGCCATACCATCACCACCTCAGTCTTCTCAAGAGTTACTACTGCCACCACCCTCCTCTAAAGACGAATCCTTGTTCACTGCTGGTGAATTATTGGATATTTCAAAACGAGGGAAAACAAAGGATAAGAGCACAGCAAATGTGCCCAGTACCTCCATGGCCACCATGGCCACCGTGGCCACCGTGGTCACCTTGACAGCTTCTACTATCACGACTTCTACCTCCATGGCCACCTCCATGGCCACCATGACGACTACTACCTCTACAGCCACTACCTCCACGGCCAGTCCACATGTGGCCACCCCACGTTCACGAGGTCGACCTGTGGCCACACGACGTCCAGTTGGCCGACCCAAAGGATCGAAGACCAAAAGAGGTGTCACATCTGTGGCCAGCACCTCCATGGCCACATCTGTGGCCAGCACCTCCATGGCCACATCTGTGGCCAGCACCTCCATGGCCACATCTGTGGCCAGCACCTCCATGGCCACATCTGTGGCCAGCACCTCCATGGCCACATCTGTGGCCAGCACCATGGCCACATCTGTGGCCAGCACCTCCACTGCCACCCCAGATGTGGCCAACAGCTCCATGGCCACCACTGATATTGATAATAGTGTTGAACGTGACAGTGACAGTTGTGTTGCGAGTGACATTCCAGTGTCAACACCTGCACCTGCTCGGGTGTCAAGTGCCAAAAAGAGAGTGTCATTATTTAATACTATAGATCCTAGTAGCACTGACAATAGAATGATAATTCTTGATCCTAGAAAATTACATGATGAGATCTTCTCGCAAGTATTTTGCCCTGAGTGTTGCGTTGCAAAAATGAAGACTGTATATTATGAACATCATCTAGAGGGCAGTGTTGTTCTAGAGTGTACTGTGTGTCCCCATAAGTTGGGGGAAAAACCGAAGAAGTATAAAACAATGAATGTTGCAACTGGTAAAATGGTGTATGGGGAACTGTTAGCAGGTCGTGGATACTATTCATTTATTCGTAGAAATGCAGTGTGTAGTTTGCCACGTATCAGTCTGGAGACATACAATAAATATGCGTCTATGATAACACAAAAATCTATTGAGTCATGTAAGAAAATACTTGCCGAATCTAAGGACATTATTGTTAAAGAATATGGCAAACTGAACATTGTACCAGATGACGCAAAAATTCTTGACATTGATGTAACATATGACGGAACATGGCAGACAAGGGGACATCACTCAAATATAGGCATTGGTGTAGCTATAGATGCCTTGACAAAATTAGTGGTTGATTATCAAGTTTTCAGTAAGTACTGTAATATGTGTATCTTTATGGAAAATTCTTGGAAGAAAAAGAAAGTAACTAATGAGAAATATGAAGAATTTCGCAAAAGACACGAGCTTGAATGCAACATAAACTATACAGGAACCTCTGCAAAGATGGAAAGTGAAGCAGCGGTAATGATGTGGCAGCGATCACTTGAAAATAATTTGAGATACAAATCAATTGTGAGTGATGGTGATAGCAACACGTATAAAGCCATTGTTGACGTCAACGATGGTGAAGGTCCTTATCCAGGTGTACATGTTGAAAAAGAGGAATGTATCAATCACTATGCTAAACGTCTAAAGACCAGACTAACAAATTTGGTCAAGTCACAATATGTTGAAAGAGAATTGAAAACTGGGAGGAAGAGGAAGGAGTTTGCAATGAAGGAAAGGGGCATGTTGACCGACGTTATAATCGATAAGTTGGCATACTACTTTCAGAAGAACCTGCGAGAGAAGATCAATCATGATGTTGAAGATATGAGGAATTGTATCCTTTCAAGCTTCTTTCATTGTTCCTCAAGTGATGAAAAACCACAGCATCACCTTTGCCCAACAGGTGATAATTCCTGGTGTTTCTACCAGAAAGCAATAGCAGCAAACCTTCCTCCACCGTCTCACACCACAATGAAAGTACAGTTCAACCTGGAACCTAGATACTTTGAGGAAGTGCATAATATTTACAAAGACCTAACAACAGATGAAATGATGCAGCGTTGTGTAAAAGGTAGAACGCAAAACCCTAATGAAAGTCTACATCAACGCATATGGTCTTACTGCAGTAAAGCCCTATTTCGAACAAAAAGGCAAGCTGATTTCGCAGTCAGCCATGCTGTGGCAGACTACAATAGTGGGTATGTGAGGAGCTGCCTAGACATACCACTTGGCTACGGACGTTCAAAAGTGACTCAAAAACACCTTGAATATATGGACAAGAACATGCAGAAAATACGAGCCAGAAAAAGGAAGAAGAGGAAAAGGGGACAGGACACGTCCTATGAACCTGGTGGACATTAGATGATAATGTGTCCACCTACACCTGGTCAAAGGTATGTAATTCTTGTGGTTTTTTGGTGTATTTTTATGTATATAAATATCATATATGTGTGCAATTACAGCATCTGCGTACATAATCACTGGGAATGGGATTTTGAGCATTCATTTCTTTCTTTTCAGTTTGATTGGGATGGATTGTCATGACTGGCCGACCTCAGAGAACTTCAGGATGAAGGGAACTTCATGGAACTTCAGGATGAAGGGATCTTCATGGAACTTCAGGATGAAGGGATCTTCATGGAACTTCAGGATGAAGAGATCTTCATGGAACTTCAGGAATATTGTCTGTACAACCAGTTCTACTCAATAAATGTATAAAAAGGCACTATGAGTATTTTTACCCACTCTATAATAATGTTCAGGAGAAATCACTTTATTATTACGCTTATATCAGCTTATATATCAACTCTACGGCTTATTTATCTATCAGAATTGATCTAATATGATATAATAAACACTCTAAATAACATACAAACATGTTATATACTCTAGACTGAAAAAAATAGGCCATAATATGGCGAAAGATTATCGGGAATATTTCGATAAATATTGAGTTACTGCTCTCCATGTCGTCCCTCCGTGTCTGTATATTGCTCTCCATGTCGTCTCCGTGTCGTATTCTTTGGTCTCTGAGTAAGAGAAAACGGTGTTTTGAAGAGGATAACCGCACTAGAACATCAGTTTACTAAGAAATACACCCAAACAAACGCGATTTTCGCGAAAAAAAACAATTTTTTTTTTGAGACGGTGGGCCGGCCGGCGTTCTAGGCCTATATCTCGGAAGTAACTTATTCACCTTCAGTTCCTATTTCTGCATTTATTACTTAATTAAATGGAATAATATTCACAGAAATTGTAGAATAATGCTTTCTCTAATTGTGTGTAATGTAATTTGGAAATATTCCAAATACTTTCGGAGTTATGTGGGAGTAAAGGGCAGATTTTTTGCAGTATTCCAGGAACTAAAAAAATATTTTTTTTTTTTTAAATAAAGATACGTTATTTAGAGAAAAGGCGTTGCCTAAACTTCGTATAAGCATTGCTCTCTCGGCACCAAGTGTCCAAACAACCTTACGATGTCCCATATAGGAATAAATAGGACCCAAAGGGCATTTTTCAGCAAATCAGCCTTTTTCAGTCTTTTCTCAGTTGTCGTTTGAGGTATATTTTTGATAAATATTTTCAAGAATGAGTGAAAACACTTTGTCTTGTGCACCAAAACTGGAGGAAATCGGACGGTAAACAAAAAAGCTACATTTCTCGGCCCGAGGGCCTCAATAGCCTCTGATGTGGATCTCTATCGAAAGCCTTACTGAAGTCTATATACACAATATCATATTCAATACCAGGATCTACCGCCTCAAATACCTTAATAAAGAAAATTAGTAAATTCGTAAGACAGGAACGCCCCTTAGTAAAACCGTGTTGAGATTCATTTATCAATTTATGCCTATCGAGATGGCTACGAATTGCCTCGGCAATTATTGATTCCATAAATTTCCCACTATGGAGGTAAGGCTTATTGGTCTATAGTTCGAAGCTAAGGACCTGTCACCTGCCTTGTAAATAGATATTACATTTGCCATTTTCCACTTATCAGGCAAAATGCCAGTTTGTAGTGATATGTTGAAAAGAATAGCCAAAGGTTTGCAAAGTTCCTCTTTACATTCCTTTAAAACCTTTGCAAACAATTCATCAGGACCTGGGGATTTGTCTGGTTTTAATTTCTCTATTTGTCTGAGGACCATGTCACTAGTTACTGCAATCGTGCATAGTTTATTATCCTGTTCTACATAATTTATTATTTTTGGAATTTCGCTAGTTTCTTTCTGAGCAAAGACTGAGAGGAAGTAAGAATTGAAAATTTCACACATATCCCTATCACTGTCAGTGATCTGACCTGAGTTACTCTTAAGTGGGCCAATCTTGTCCCTAATCTTACTTCTGTATACCTGAAGGAACCCTTTTGGGTTAGTCTTCGAATCCCTTGCGACTATAGCCTCATAATCCCTTTTTGTTTTTCTTATTTCTTTTTTTATTTCCCCTCTTTTGATACGTTTAAAAAATGCCTCTCTTTTGACCAATGAGATGTTTTAATCTATTTTTCATCCATTTGGGATCATTTTTGTTAGATCTAATTTCCCTACTCGGAACAAAAATTGTCTGGGCAGCTAGAACTATGCTCTGAAAAACGTCATATTGGCAACCAAGATCACCTACCTGACCCATAGTCAGGACATCCCAATTTAGGCCACCCAGGCAATTTTTCAGTCCCATGAAATCAGCCAATCGAAAGTCTGGGGCAGAGACTTGATTGCAGTTTATTGGGTAATTCCATAACATATTGAAACTATGTGATTTGTGATCACTTTCCCCAAACTTATCATTAACCTCAAGATTATTAATTAATGAATTTTTGCTGGTAAGAACCAAGTCAAGCAGATTGTTTTTCGCTAGTTGGTTCTGTCACAAACTGTTCTAAAGAGCAATCCTGAACTGTATCAAGAAAGTCACGAGACTCAAGATCTCCTGTCAAATTTTTCCAATCAATTTGTCTAAAGTTAAAATCCCCCATTAACACAACATTTTCATATCTAGACGCCTTATGAATTTCGTCTCATAACAGCTTACTGCACTACCTATCAAGGTTTGGGGGCTTATATATCACAACCAAAATTAATTTTTCATGACCCCTCGAGAAACTGCAGCCAAACAGATCCTGTGTCCGATGTTTCTAATCTTATATCATGTCTAGCACAACAATTATCTCTGACATACATCGCCACTCCACCATCCTTCCTGATGACCCTATCAGTGTAGAATAGTTTATAACCCTTTATGATGCATTCAGAAAGCATTTCTCTATTCTTCAAGTTGAACCAGGTTTCAGTTATAGCAATCATATCTGCATTACCTGCACTTGACAGTAATCTTAGCTCATCTATCTTATTTCTTAGACTCCTACTAATTATATAGTAAACCTTAAGGGAGCTAGTCACTCGTTGCCCTCTACTATCTCTCTTTGTTGATCAATTGATTTGCCTTTATTAGGAACTTTATTTTGAATATTGTCTTTCAAACATATCCCTGAGGTATCCTGATAATATCTGCTGTTTCCAACAATAATACTGCAGCCTGATTGTTTCCCACAAACACCCATACCTCTATAATCTATCAGTTTAAAGTCCTAGACAAGTCACCAATTACCCCCTCAATCGAATTGGTTAATGCAACCACTCCAGCCCCAGAGAGATGAACCCCATCCCTTGCAAGTTCCTTGCAGTACCTGTCTAGCCAGCAATTTATACCAATTGCCCTAGACATCCATTCATTGCCCACTCCCCTTCTAGGCAAGATGCTACATATGATAAGGATCCCTCTCTTAGATCTGACTACTTCTATGGCTGACCTGCACCTATCCAGTAGTTCCTGTCTCCTGCCCTTCCCAGTGTCATTTCCACCATCACTAAGACAGATAATGGGCTTATTCCTTTTACCTGACATAATATTACCCAACCTGCTGACTATATCACCAACACCAGCTCCTGGGAGGCACACCCTCTGTCTGACTTTTCTATCTCTGTTAGAAAAAGCACAGTCCATATATCTTACCTGAGAGTCGCCCACAATCAGAATATTCTTACCTTGATTAACAGGGGAGTCAGAGGTATCTTTAAGCTCACTAACCACTGAAGTACATTCGTCTTGGCGAACAGAGAATCGATTTCCTACCTTCACATCGTCTTTGTTAACCCTCCTTATCTTCCTTCTTCCTGAACTGTGAACCACTTGCCACTTAAAGCAGCTGCCACTCTCACTGGTGGTAAGCATTTCCTCCTTACCAGCACCAACTATCTCACACTCACTCCCAGACACATCTAGGCAAAGCTTAAGCCTCCTATTTTCCTCCCGAAGAAGTAGAACCTCTTTCTTCAACAATTTAACCTGAGATTCTAAAACACTACAACAAGCCATGATGCTTGGTAACAGCCCACGCTAATACTCAGGCAGCTCAGGACAGGTATGACCACACGTGACCACTGACCTCAGTGTTAGGTTCTGGGCTACCAGTGTGAAGTTAAAATCGCTGTAAAGTGAAAATATTCTTTTTTCACTTTCAAACGCGTACAAAAGCCAGAACATGCTTACACTATCATATATTAAGTGAGCAATAAAGCTAGGCCTAAAATGTGCATGTACAGTACACCCCTTACTTCAAAATATTTTCGTCCTTAGCTTATAGTGAGTGGTGAATATATTGTAAGAAGTCTGAATAAATGAGGAATGGGTATAACTAAAAAATGCTGCATTAGCGAAACACTGTCAAGCGAAGCGCTGTAAAGTGAGGCCTGTCTGTACATATCTCACTTCAATAATTAATGCCAGAAATAAGCATATTTTTACTACTGTTCTTTTATCTTCCAAAAAACTAACTACTTAATATTTTAAGCATTTTAGAATAATTTTTGATGTTCTTAGTCTCCTGTTATTAACCTTATCATGTTATGTTCTTAAAAAATTGCAATGTGTTCTTTAATACTATATTACTTGGAACCCTGACTGCAAATTATGGTAGATAATTTGAGTACCTCGTTCTTGGAGTCAGGTCGTGGAGAGAGGACTCTTCTGCGATAGTCCGAGGTAGAGGTTGTTCTGGTTGAACTAACGTGGTTTACGTTGTCTGAGGCAGAGGTGGGTCTGGTTGAGGTCATGTGGCCCACGGTGGGTCGATCACTAGGGTCACACTGAGAGGAACTTGGAGAAGAGATTGACGAATCCGGAGACCTCAGTCTGGGTAAGGTTGGGTACTGTTGGGCTCTTTCCACCTGTCCAGTGCCCACCTCCGGGCTTGCTACTGCCAGCTTCTGCTCTCCCTTCTGGAACACCTAAGAGAACACCATTATTATTACTTTAATATTCTTGAGATGGGGTCGTACAGAACATGATCTGAACAATGCAAACATCTGTTTACAAACAACTCACAAACAATTACCTGATCAAGTGATTATATGGACTCGGATTATTCTGTTTTATTTTTATGTGAAGCACCAAACCCGCGTGGGTCATTTAACGTCGTTAACAGCGACGGATTTGGAATAAAATCATTGTAAAATGCTGCACCTGGATAACAGTGGCTCCTGGCTGTGAAGTGACGATACTCTCCCCGTTGGTGTGGTTGAGTACTGCCTCTCGAGTGCGACTCAGACTCGCTTGGAGCTCCGACACTTGCTCCTCCAGGTAGCCAATGCGGTGGTTCAGACGAGTGTTGTCACTCCTGAAGGAAGAAAGTTTGATATTAGGTATTAGAAGATATAACTGCAACCTGTGTAAATGTACTTTACAGTATCGTCTGCTGTCGCAAAAAAAAAAAAATCCTAGTTAAGTGAATTTCAAAACACACAAACTTCAGTCCTCTTCTGTTTGTGTTAAACCGGAGAATATTATAACTTTTAGAGAATATTCAGTAGATGACTGGCGCAGATAAGATATTAAGAGAGTACAATTGCTATAAATATACTGACAATCAATTTACAAAAATAGACATATTTGCAGCGTTAGAAGAAATAGTCAAAATACATATTCAAAAGATGCAAATGTGGCCATTTACTTAAATTAGGATATTAAAATGAATATACAAAAAGAGCGTGCAAGTAAAGATATATTTTTTTCATTTATGTTAATGTAAAAAATTAATAATTTTGTACCAAAAGAACCTTAGAAAACTAACCTAACCCTAGTATAACAAGAACAGTTTGTTTTAGCCTAAACCAATTAAATATATTTTAGATAAATTCACAATAATTTAATAAACAAACACAATAAACTATATTTTTTTCGTTAGGTTCAGAATGACTGTTGCGAAATTATTGCATACACAAATTTTCGTTTACCTTATTCGGCAAGAAGAGCGTTGTTTTTTAAGCCAAAATCGCAAGTTTTTCCTATTCAGCACGTGGGAGTTGACTGTGAGGTGTGGTCTAAGCCCTTTAATTGCCTTCCTTTGATGTATTACTTTCATAGTTCCTTGATAATGTGAGTAGTCACGAAAGCGCTTGGAATTTCACTACTCTTTCACAGTGGTTGTTTTGCATATTTTAAAATCACCTGTTTACTGTGATCTTATTGCATATATATATATATATATATATATATATATATATATATATATATATATATATATATATATATATATATATATATATATATATATATATATATACAAGGAATTCGCGAGAGCAGGCGAAATATACACAAACACTGATCTCTGGCTGAAGGAGACTCGAACCTACGAACCTTAGGACAAGGTACGCAGTACCTTGTTGGTGTATATTTCGCCTGCTCTCGCGAATTCCTTGCATTGTTAAAATGCAGGGGATGAGATGAAAAGCTGTAAGCCTTCTCCCTGAAAGCTGGCTGCCTTGGATCAAACGTGTAGCGCAAGCTACACGCCAAGGTATTGTCCAGTGTGGGTAGATTGGTAAAGCACCGCGTACCTTGTCCTAAGGTTCGTAGGTTCGAGTCTCCTTCAGCCAGAGATCAGTGTTTGTATATATATATATATATATATATATATATATATATAACCTTCACATTCTCACGGAAAGCATAACCTACAGTCAAGGTGTGGAGAAATTTTCTCCAGGAGGGGGGCATTAGCCCCCTTCAGCCCCTTTCAGCCCTGAGGGGCCCAGCCCTCTCAGAAGGGGCAAACATCTTGTTTACTGCTACAGCAAGTAGTTGATCCCAGATGCAATACGAGCATGTGACGTGGTCAAGCGACCGCCGCTCCTTGCAAGTGTAGTTTAATAAGAAACAGCCCATCTCTTACCTTAGCTGGACAATTAAGGAAAATCCTGCTCCCACTTTATTACCATGATAAAGATAGTGACTCACGAAATCGTAATGGCACGATTGCAAACAAACCATACCACGGGCGGGGATAGAACCCGCGATCAGAGTCTCAAAACTCCAGACCGTCCAGTGGCTAACGCGACGGTTTGGAGTTTTGAGACTCTCTGATCGCGGGTTCTATCCCCACCCGTCGTATGGTTTATAAAGATAGTGGACATTGTTGTCTATGCTTAAGACAGTATGAATCAAGCATTCTGCTTTGCTTTATAGAGGAAGTTTGGCAAGGAAGCAAAAAGTACTAGGTCAGCTTTTCCATTATGTTCTAGGGGTATTGCAGTGGCATATGAGGCTGTGAGGTCAGATTACTTTTGACTCTACTGAGAGAGACATTGACGTGCCGGGATAACCAACAAAGAACACTGTTCCGCGCGTTTTGCACAAAAGAATCTCAATAAACACTTACAGAGAAGTGTGATCAGCTTCTTTAGTGACATTATGGTGTGAACAATTATTGATGAACAGTGTAACAACGAGTGTTGCGATCCAACAGAGTGTAGTGCGACATTCTTCAAAGAACACTATTCTTCAATCAAGACATCGGATATCCGGGCATAACTACAGGTCAGATACATATACCCAGGTAAGTGTACTAACTCGTGATGTACTACTATTGACTGCGCAGTTGAGTATAAAGTTGCGAGTTAGTCACTTATCATAAACCCCGGTGATAAGTGGACCTTTGAGTCCACACAAGTAAGTGTTGTCAGCAATCAGTGTCTGATATATGCTGACATAACACCCCCTAGGGGTAATTTATAATCATACATAATATACTTTCTTTCAGCCGTTGACTTCGACAGCTTCTCAAGACCTCGCCTGCAGGGGCGGCTGTGCAGGCAATGAGCTGTCTTACCAAGCTAAGTTCCCCCTATATTTAATCTTTAACTTTAGCTGGTAAACCATTTCTCAACAATTTGAAGGTGTTACCTCCATATAACTTCATATAGTTTATAAATCTGTTAACTACAATGTTGCACTAGCATCAAAATATTCAATGTTAATATCTCACCTAAGAGTTTCCTTCTCCTTGAGAGCTTTGTCGAGTCTGGCAATAAGTTCTTTGATCTCTCGGGTTCTTTCTTCCATCTGTTTCTCATGACGTCCTTCAGACCTGCGACCAGCCGTACCTGGGGTAGTTAGAAGAAATATTAGTCTCACGATGTACTTTTAAAAGACAATGTATGTTACGTACTTCAAAAAGAGAGAAAAAAAACTGTTACTGGCTGTAAATCTATTAATATTATATAAAAAAATGTGGAACACTGCACGTTAACTTCATGGCATATTTTCTGCACACCGAATTGATCATGAGATAAGCATAATGATGCTGAATGATGCTGCTACTCTCAAGGGACACTGAGAGTACTTACCAGTGGTGGGTCTGGCGATGACAAGGTTGAGGTGAGACGATGACCCCATGAGTCTGGTGACTTGTTCCAACCCACGACCCACTACGTTCTCCCCATTCACCTCCAGCAGCCTGCAACACCAAAATAATAGAGAACATGCACAAGAGTGTATCACTGATTATTAATTTATCTCGATAAATGAAAATTGCAGTTGCGTAAAGACCTCGGAGATACGATTAAAATATTAAAAAGCCATCAGTATATATTTACGAAATGGAGTGACGTCATGCACTATGGACATAGAAAGTTCCATCAAAATTTATCATTCGTCAGTTTTATTTCCTTATTGCTAATTATTTATTACCTAAATATGTTTGTATTAACGTGACTTGGGCTCTTGCTTATATGACTCACTGGTGACAGCTTTTGGATACATTTTCCTTTATAAGCATGACCAAAATAATTCCTTTTTCTTTTTTACCTATCACCCTTTTTAAGTCTGGTGTCATCTGTGGCCCAGTCTATGACACAGCCAAGGGGCGGTCGAGGTGTGACATGGAAGGGTGGGTTGCCTGGCGTGTGAGGGATAGCCATGCTCATGAGTGTGGCACCACCGAGAGCAGCACCACCTCCATTGGAGGTCAGGAGGGTGTGCAGCGAGGGCTGCGACCCGAGGCCACCATTACAAGTGGAAGATGAAGGACTGTCCTGAAGACGGGCGTTAAGGACGGTCGATTCCTCCTTCAAGTTGAGGATGTTGAGCTCTTCCCTCTCCAACTCGTACTCCAGCTCCGCCGCACGAATCCTGACGTCGATGTTACTGGGAAGAGTTAATATGTTAAGGTATTCAGAGAGGTTTCGTTAGCGAGAAAGTAAACAGAATGAGGAAACCTTCATGGTTCTCAGGAAACATCTTGGTAAAATAAACAAAGAGGAAAGGACGATGTCATATAGTATATTGAATTTAAGTGATTAAAGAGGATGCCCCTAAATACATTGATTATCTAATACAGATACAAATTAATATGAATAACAAGAGGCTCATAAAATTTATGCTGTTCTTGTTACTCCTGACGGAACCATCATATAAATATCACTGTAATCAAAAAAGTGATAAAAGATTCACAAAACTAAAAACGTTTCATTCTTTGAAAAGTAATTACAACGCAGTAATTATTATATCTGCAATAATTTCTGTCCTATAAACTTTATAATTAATAAAAAAATGAGCAATTAATAACAAATTATTAAATAGAATATGGCAATATGAAGCTAAAACTCTTTCATGTCGCATATTTAAACATTCAGAAACTACCATTAATTCAGCATATTATGAACCCACTGAACAGTGAACCCATATGATAATTAGTCCACAGGACCAGTAGACCATTAAACAGACCACTGGATATTTAATCAACTATACGAACTGAGGATCATTAGCCAGCCACATCAGTACAAATGAATACTCGGTTCACTGATCTACTTACTCTGTGATGTCAATCTTTTCTAGGGTTAACTTGAGGTTCTTGATAGCAACCTTCTTAGCGTCCATCTCGGCCTGCACCTTGTTGAGTCTGTCCTGGATGCTGCGACGCTCCGTCTCAGAGATCACTCCACCTCCCTCCCCGCTGCCGCCCACAGTCCCGCCCAAGTTTGTGATCTGGGTCTTCAGCCTGCAGGGAAACACAGTTCTTGCGTACAAGAATTTTCATCTCTGGATTAATTAACTTTGTCACCATCTCAGAATTAGACTCCTGAATTCATGAGTTGCATTCGCCTTCTCTAGAGAGAAAAAATCGAAGAAAAAACACAATTTGATCAGTAATAGTTTTGAGAACCATAAAATGAAGCACCGGAGTGACCACTGATGGTGCCTAAGAAACTCACGCGGCTCAGTGCTTCCACTTTCCTCTTGACTATTTATTGCTCAGTAAGTATATCTCACTGATCAAATTAAACATGCCATTTGCAATCTGCTGCTACGTAAGCATCTGCAACAATCAACAATACTTTAAGACGTTGCCACACGTGCATTCCGGGTCTCCTACACGCAGACACACTAGACACACAAATATGTGTCTAGTGTGTCTGCGTGTAACTAACACACTAAACAAGGTTACAAAGACGATCTTGTTTCTTACGACTGTATGACGGTGTCCTTGTCCCTAAGGGCTTGATGGAGAGCGTCCAGCTCTCTCACCAGGTCCCTGGCAGCCCTTGGCAGTGTCTCCAGCAGCGCCTCCCGACGTCTCTTCCACCCCAGAGACACCTCGATGCTCGCCATCTGTTCAACACATTATTATTATTATTAATTATTATTATTATTAATAGTATTACAATGTATTTTAATTTTTATTATGATTATGTGGAGCTATAAACCAGTGTGAGTTTATTCAACGTAATTATTGATCTAGACTCGAATCTGCGTCTGTTGAACGTGAGATAATGCTATCTAGTGGCGCTTGGCGAGTGATGGTGAGTGACAGACGTGTGATGGTGAGTAATGGGTGTGGTAGTGTAAGCGAAACAAATCATTTAAATTGCAAATTGCAAATGTTGCCATGAGGGACACACACTTCTAGTGTTACAAGTATATCACTAAATATATCAGTGTAAAGCACACGGTTTTTGGCAGATCTGAACTGGTGTCTGAAAAGTGAGAGTACACCGTCCTGGCCACCAGGTCAACGCCAGCCTAACAGAATTCTCTCTAGCACCGTAGCACTGTAGAGCTGCGAGGCCACCATCTGTGACGCCACTGCCACAGTGGTGCATCCCAGGGCAGAATCAAGTTCTTGTCCCCTTTCATCATCTGTAAACTATGAGAACGTAATAGACGCTTGAAACTCTCTCCTCTCTCTCTCTCTGTCTCTCTCTCTCTCTCCCTTCCCGGTGCGGAGACATACAACTCTAGTGACTGTGATTGGCGTAATATGATCTGGTTATTATTACCAGGGTAGTGGTGGTAGTGGTGGTTGTACAGGTGGTAGTGATGGTAGTGGTGGAAGTGACCACGTGGTGGTAGTGGTGGTGGCAGTGGTGGTAGTGGTGGTGGTAGTGGTGGTGATAGTGGTAGTGGTAGTAGTGGTGGTGGTCAGGGAAGAGTTGTGGTGATTGTGCTGCGTGAGGGTAATGGTGGTGGATATAGGAAGTATTGGTGGTGGCGTCGATTGTGAGAGTGTGTGTAGGAAGTGTTGGAGGTGACTCTGGCGGTGGTGGCGATGGTGCCCAGTGGCCTGGTGGCAAGAGCTCTCGCTTCACACGGTGAGGGTCCCGTTTCGATTCCCGGCGAAGGGGTGGAAACATTTGACGTGTTTCCTTACACCGGTTGTCTATGTTCACTCATTAGTAAAATAGGTACCTGGGTGTTAATCGACTGGTGTGTGTCGCATCCTGGGACAAAACTGACCTAATTTTTCTGAAATGCTCTGTATAACAAGTGGCTTTCCATATAGTAGTATGTCAGTGATGTCAGCTAGACCTGTATACCTTGTACATGTACTTGTAGAAATAAAGATTATTATTATTATTATTATTGTTATTATTATTAGTGGTCGTTGTGGAAGATGATGGTGCAAGTGTGAGTGGTGATGGTAGATGTTAGAAATGTAGATAGATCTTATATTCTATAGCGAGACTCATCTTTTTGAGCACTAAGTTCCGTCTACTTGCCAGTTAGCATAACAGAAGGCTCTCTTCCCATCCTCCACCCCTGCCCCCCGCCCCGGAGACACTGTCCGCTCAGAAGCTGGCTGATGCCATTACCCCAACGCATAAAAAATATGCGGGCATGTTTAAAAGGGAAGGTGAATATTAAATATGGTTTGGTTCGCCAACACTACCCTGACTACCACAACCACTACCAGTGTTATCCTGCAGGCGGTCCATTGTTATCTGATCGTCATGGTTAACTGATCGTCATTTTTTTTTAAATTAATATACAGTATACATACACGCTGGAGTAACAGCGAGTTCATTTTACAAATAATTTATCTGGCTTTGGCCAGGGATTGCGTATCTGCCATTTTTTAGCCAGTTAACTTAATTATGATTCCCAGGACCACTCGGCCAACGAAGTGATGTAAGGTGTACCATGACTGCTACCACAGGATCAAGTGATGGTGTATGGTGTACCATGACTGCTACCACAGGATCAAGAGATGGTGTATGGCATACCATGACTGCTACCACAGGATCAAGTGATGGTGTATGGTGTACCATGACTGCTACCACAGGATCAAGTGATGATGTATGATGTACTATGACTGCTACCACAGGATCAAGTGATGGTGTATGGTGTACCATGACTGCTACCACAGGATCAAGTGATGGTGTATGGTGTACCATGACTGCTACCACAGGATCAAGAGATGGTGTATGGTGTACCATGACTGCTACCACAGGATCAACTGATGGTGTATGGTGTACCATGACTGCTACTTCAGGATCGAATGATGGTTTGACTCAGTCACATCTTACCAAATCTGCGGAGGCTCCAAATATTTCATCGTCTCCTATCTGTAAATGTGCATAACTTAAGAGACAGCTCTTTTCAGATCACTGACTTACATTCTTAAGGAATAGTAAAGGAACTTGAGCCATATGTTTCATATATGCAGAAGAGATGTAACTCAGTCATAATTTCGACACGAGTAAGTCAGGTGGGCAGCAGCTCACCTGACATCATCACTGACTCTCACTTATGTTAGGCAAAGAGTGATATCGAGCGTCAACGCTGTGAAAAGCGTTCACTTCAGGTATTATGAACTCCTTTACAAAGACCTATACTTAGGAACGAATTACAGTCAGAACAGGTATTTATACACCGCTATTACCATATTATGTTCTCAGTTCTCTGGCATTCAGTAGGATGAGCCAAACGTTTTCACGAAAATAAACATTAGTCTTTTAAGGGATTTTAATAATCCCATTACGCACGCATCCACACGAACAGCAACTCCACCTGACAGCACGAACATTAACACAACCTGACAATACGAACGACTTGTAACGACCGGCTGCACCACCTGCTGTTTCACTGGGAAACGGGTTGTTTTTGTGCGTCAGACATATAAAAAGAATACCAAAAAGCACAACAGCATTATTACCTAACTCATTTTATCAAGGTCGCTCCTGCAGCCAACATGATAAATATTACATATACATGTATATATATATATATATATATATATATATATATATATATATATATATATATATATATATATATATATATATATATATATATATATATATGTCGTGCCGAATAGGCAGAACTTGCGATCTTGGCTTAAATAGCAACGTTCATCTTGCCATATAGGACAAGTGAAAATTTGTGTATGCAATAATTTCGCCAAAATCATTCTGAACCTAACGAAAAAAATATATTTCGCTGTATTTGTTTAGTATTAAATTACTGTAGACAAATCTAAAATATATTTAGTTGGGTTAGGCTAAAATAAATTGTTCTTGTTATAATAAGGTTAGGTAAGTTTTCTAAGATTCTTTTGGTGCAAAATTTAAAATTTTTGCATTAACATTAATGAAAAAAATATATCTTTAAACATATAAAAGAAAATTTCAGAAAGGACTTAATTTTAAATGAGTTCTTGCTAATTGACCAGTTTTACATATTCGGCACGACATATATATATATATATATATATATATATATATATATATATATATATATAGATATATATATATATATATATATATATATATATACAATAAGATCACAGTAAACAGGTGATTTCAAAATATGCAAAACAACCACTCTGAAAGAATAGAGAAATTCCAAGCGCCCATTCTATAAACTTTACTGTTGAGTTTGAGGAAAATAACTCATTGCCTTTTCTAGACGTTTTAATTATTAAGGGTAATAATGAATTCAAATTTAAAATTTACAGAAAACCTACAAATAACTGTTCCTATGTCCACTATTATTCCTCGCATCAAGATAGAGTCAAACTGTCTGTTTTCTCATCAATGTTTTTGAGAGCTTTACGAATTTGTAGTCCTGAGTTCATAGATGAGGAAATATCCAAAATTTATGAAATAGGTAATGATTTAAAATACCCAAGAAATGTAATTGATAAATCTTTTAAAGTTGCTAGAAACACTTTTTATAATCCAAAAAGGGGCAACCAGCCTTATTCAACTAAAAATATGTTGGTTCTCCCTTACCATGAAAACTTGGTTGATATGCCTTCTCTTCTTAAGACTTTTAATATTAAAGTTGTATTCAAAAATCTTGATACAGTAAAAAAACTTTTGATAAAGAATTCCCCCCAAAATGCTGATGGATGTGTCTATAAGATTCCTTGTAAAATTTGCGATAAAGTTTATTACGGTCAAACTGGTAAAAATCTCGAACTAAGATTAAAACAACATAAATATAGCATTAGAACTGGACAAGATTCCAATGCTCTATTTATTCATGTAAGAGATTTTAACCATCCAATTGATTTTCAAAAAGTTGAGAAAGTAGTATCTAGCAAGTCCATGGTCGACAGGAATATAATTGAATCTTGTTTCATAAAAAGCAGTTTTGACAATAATATGAATATTTCCTTTGGTTTATATAAATTAGATCCATTTATAATTAATAGAATTTGGGAAGAATTTAATAATACACTGGACAAATAATTTTTAAATTTTCTTGGGTAGAATAGTTTGGGGGTGAGTTTTGCAAAGGACCTTTCCAAGTTGGCTCGCCGCGCGTCACGTGTTTAACCGTTGTGGGATCTGATAGTGAGGTGCTGGCCGGACCCCTTATATAGCTTCCTTGGATGCTTCACTTTCATAGTTCCTTGATAATGTGAGTAGTCACGAAAGCGCTTGGAATTTCTCAATTCTTTCAGAGTGGTTGTTTTGCATATTTATATATATATATATATATATATATATATATATATATATATATATATATATATATATATATATATATATATATAGATATATATATCGTGCCGAATATGTAAAACTGGTCAATTAGCAAGAACTCATTTAAAATTAAGTCCTTTCTAAAATTTTCTCTTATACGTTTGAAGATATATTTTTTTCATTAATGTTAATGTAAAAATTTTTAATTTTGCACCAAAAGAATCTTAGAAAACTTATCTAACCTCATTATAACAAGAGCAATTTATTTTAGCCTAACCCAATTAAATATATTTTAAATACGTTTACAATAATTTAGTACTAAACAAACACAATCAAATATATTTTTTTTCGTTAGGTTCAGAATGATTTTGGCGAAATTATTGCACACACAAATTTTCACTTGTCCTATATGGCAAGATGAGCGTTGCTATTTAAGCCAAGATCGCAAGTTCTGCCTATTCGGCACGACATATATATATATATATATATATATATATATATATATATATATATATATATATATATATATATATATATATATATATATATATATATATTCATGTATATGTAATATTTATCATGTTGGCTGCAGGAGAGACCTTGATAAAATGAGTTAGACAAGGATGTGTGATGTCACCGTGGCTGTTTAATATATTTATAGATGGGGTTGTAAGAGAAGTAAATGCGAGGGTCTTGGCAAGAGGCGTGGAGTTAAAAGATAAAGAATCACATATAAAGTGGGAGTTGTCACAGTTGCTCTTTGCTGATGACACTGTGCTCTTGGGAGATTCTGAAGAGAAGTTGCAGAGATTGGTGGATGAATTTGGTAGGGTGTGCAAAACAAGAAAATTAAAAGTGAATACAGGAAAGAGTAAGGTAATGAGGATAACAAAAAGATTAGGTGATGAAAGATTGGATATCAGATATTGGGAAGATGGAAGGAATATTTTGAGGAATTGTTAAATGTTGATGAAGATAGGGAAGCTGTGATTTCGTGTATAGGGCAAGGAGGAATAACATCTTGTAGGAGTGAGGAAGAGCCAGTTGTGAGTGTGGGGGAAGTTCGTGAGGCAGTAGGTAAAATGAAAGGGGGTAAGGCAGCCGGGATTGATGGGATAAAGATAGAAATGTTAAAAGCAGGTGGGGATATAGTTTTGGAGTGGTTGGTGCAATTGTTTAATAAATGTATGGAAGAGGGTAAGGTACCTAGGGATTGGCAGAGAGCATGCATAGTTCCTTTGTATAAAGGCAAAGGGGATAAAAGAGAGTGCAAAAATTATAGGGGGATAAGTCTGTTGAGTGTACCTGGTAAAGTGTATGGTAGAGTTATAATTGAAAGAATTAAGAGTAAGACGGAGAATAGGATAGCAGATGAACAAGGAGGCTTTAGGAAAGGTAGGGGGTGTGTGGACCAGGTGTTTACAGTGAAACATATAAGTGAACAGTATTTAGATAAGGCTAAAGAGGTCTTTGTGGCATTTATGGATTTGGAAAAGGCGTATGACAGGGTGGATAGGGGGGCAATGTGGCAGATGTTGCAAGTGTATGGTGTAGGAGGTAGGTTACTGAAAGCAGTGAAGAGTTTTTACGAGGATAGTGAGGCTCAAGTTAGAGTATGTAGGAAAGAGGGAAATTTTTTCCCAGTAAAAGTAGGCCTTAGACAAGGATGTGTGATGTCACCGTGGTTGTTTAATATATTTATAGATGGGGTTGTAAGAGAAGTAAATGCGAGGGTCTTGGCAAGAGGCGTGGAGTTAAAAGATAAAGAATCACACACAAAGTGGGAGTTGTCACAGCTGCTCTTTGCTGATGACACTGTGCTCTTGGGAGATTCTGAAGAGAAGTTGCAGAGATTGGTGGATGAATTTGGTAGGGTGTGCAAAAGAAGAAAATTAAAGGTGAATACAGGAAAGAGTAAGGTTATGAGGATAACAAAAAGATTAGGTGATGAAAGATTGAATATCAGATTGGAGGGAGAGAGTATGGAGGAGGTGAACGTATTCAGATATTTGGGAGTGGACGTGTCAGCGGATGGGTCTATGAAAGATGAGGTGAATCATAGAATTGATGAGGGAAAAAGAGTGAGTGGTGCACTTAGGAGTCTGTGGAGACAAAGAACTTTGTCCTTGGAGGCAAAGAGGGGAATGTATGAGAGTATAGTTTTACCAACGCTCTTATATGGGTGTGAAGCGTGGGTGATGAATGTTGCAGCGAGGAGAAGGCTGGAGGCAGTGGAGATGTCATGTCTGAGGGCAATGTGTGGTGTGAATATAATGCAGAGAATTCGTAGTTTGGAAGTTAGGAGGAGGTGCGGGATTACCAAAACTGTTGTCCAGAGGGCTGAGGAAGGGTTGTTGAGGTGGTTCGGACATGTAGAGAGAATGGAGCGAAACAGAATGACTTCAAGAGTGTATCAGTCTGTAGTGGAAGGAAGGCGGGGTAGGGGTCGGCCTAGGAAGGGTTGGAGGGAGGGGGTAAAGGAGGTTTTGTGTGCGAGGGGCTTGGACTTCCAGCAGGCATGCTTGAGCGTGTTTGATAGGAGTGAATGGAGACAAATGGTTTTTAATACTTGACGTGCTGTTGGAGTGTGAGCAAAGTAACATTTATGAAGGGATTCAGGGAAACCGGCAGGCCGGACTTGAGTCCTGGAGATGGGAAGTACAGTGCCTGCACTCTGAAGGAGGGGTGTTAATGTTGCAGTTTAAAAACTGTAGTGTAAAGCACCCTTCTGGCAAGACAGTGATGGAGTGAATGATGGTGAAAGTTTTTCTTTTTCGGGCCACCCTGCCTTGGTGGGAATCGGCCAGTGTGATAATAAAAAAAAAAAAAAAAAAAATTCGTAGTTTGGAAGTTAGGAGGAGGTGCAGGATTGCCAAAACTGTTGTCCAGAGGGCTGAGGAAGGGTTGTTGAGGTGGTTCGGACATGTAGAGAGAATGGAGCGAAACAGAGTGACTTCAAGAGTGTATCAGTCTGTAGTGGAAGGAAGGCAGGGTAGGGGTCAGCCTAGGAAAGGTTGGAGGGAAGGGGTAAAGGAGGTTTTGTGCGAGGGGCTTGGACTTCCAGCAGGCATGCGTGAGCGTGTTTGATAGGAGTGAATGGAGACAAATGGTTTTTAATATTTGACGTGCTGTTGGAGTGTGAGCAAAGTAACATTTATGACGGGGTTCAGGGAAACCGGCAGGCCGGACTTGAGTCCTGGAGATGGGAAGTACAGTGCCTGCACTCTGAAGGAGGGGTGTTAATGTTGCAGTTTAAAAACTGTAGTGTAAAGCACCCTCCTGGCGAGACAGTGATGGGGTGAGTGATGGTGGAAGTTTTTCTTTTTCGGGCCAACCTGCCTTGATGGGAATCGGCCAGTGTGATAATAAAAAAAATAAAATAATATAAAATATATATATATATATATATATATATATATATATATATATATATATATATATATATATATATATGTCGTGCCGAATAGGCAGAACTTGCGATCTTGGCTTAAATAGCAACGCTCATCTTGCCATATAGGACAAGCGAAAATTTGTGTATGCAATAATTTCGCCAAAATCATTCTGAACCTAACGAAAAAAAAATATTTCACTGTGTTTGTTTAGTATTAAATTATTGTAAACAAATCTAAAATATATTTAGTTGGGTTAGGCTAAAATAAATTGTTCTTGATATAATCAGGTTAGGTAAATTTTCTAAGATTCTTGTGGAGCAAAATTAAAAAATTTTACATTAACATTAATGAAAAAAATAAATCTTTAAACGTATAAGAGAAAATTTTAGAAAGGACTTAATTTTAAATGAGTTCTTGCTAATTGACCAGTTTTACATATTCGGCACGACATATATATATATATATATATATATATATATATATATATATATATATATATATATATATATATATATATATATATATATATATATATATATATATATACAAAACAACCACTGTGAAAGAGTAGTGAAATTCCAAGCGCTTTCGTAACTACTCACATTGTCAAGGAACTATGAAAGTAATGCATCAAAGGAAGGCAATTAAAGGGCTTAGACTACACCTCACAGTCAACTCCCACAACAAAGAAACACCTGACGCGCGACAATACCGGACCCATAAGAAAAGAGGAACACTGCAGTAGGTCCGCTGGTCCAACTAGACAGGTCCTCACGACATCCCATTAACAAATTATTCTACCCAGAGAAAAAAGGTTTATTATTTATCAAATGTATTATTAAACTCTAACCAAATTTTATTAATTATAAATGAATCTAATTTATATAAACCAAAGGAAATATTCATATTATTTTCAAAACTGCTTTTTATGAAACAAGATTCAATTATATTCCTGTCGACCATGGACTTGCTTGATACAACTTTCTCAACTTTTTGAAAATCAATTGGATGGTTAAAATCTCTTACATGAATAAATAAAGCATTGGAATCTTGTCCAGTTCTAATGCTATATTTATGTTGTTTTAATCTAAGTTCGAGACTTACCAGTTTGACCGTATTAAACTTTATCGCAAATTTTACAAGGGATCTTATAGACACATCCGTCAACATTTTGGGGGGAATTCTTTATCAAAAGTTTTTTTCAAAAAGTTGAGAAAGTTGTATCAAGCAAGTCCATGGTTGACAGAAATATAATTGAATCTTGTTTCATAAAAAGCAGTTTTGAAAATGATATGAATATTTCCTTAGGTTTATATAAATTAGATTCATTTATAATTAATAAAATTTGGTTAGAGTTTAATAATACATTTGATAAATAATAAACCTTTTTTCTTGGGTAGAATAATTTGTTAGTGGGATGTCGTGAGGACCTGTCTAGTTGGACCAGCGGACCTACTGCAGTGTTCCTCTTTTCTTATGAGTCCGGTATTGTCGCTTGTCAGGTGTTTCTTTGTTGTGGGAGTTGACTGTGAGGTGTAGTCTAAGCCCTTTAATTGCCTTCCTTTGATGCATTACTTTCACAGTTCCTTGACAATGTGAGTAGTCACGAAAGCGCTTGGAATTTCACTACTCTTTCACAGTGGTTGTTTTGCATATTTTAAAATCAGCTGTTTACTGTGATGTTATTGCATATATATATATATATATATATATATATATATATATATATATATATATATATATATATATATATATATATATATATATATATATATATATATATATATATGTATATATATTTATATATATATATAGAAAGATTACAGTTTTCTAACTGTACGACCATAAAATATTTATCATGATAAATGTAGGACATCGCGTGACAAACCTTCAATAGCAAACTCAAGCAAAGGGTCAACTAAGAAAGCATTTTTGTGTACGTCAGTGTGTGTGTGTGTGTGTGTGTGTGTGTGTGTGTGTGTGTGTGTGTGTTAGTTACCATTTTGTCCTAGGCACATGTCAATTAGACACTTGGCCTGTTGTATATAAGAGTGAGTGAGTGTGTGTGTGTGTGTGTGTGTGTGTGTGTGTGTACGTACTCGACTAGTTGAGGTTGCAGGGGTCGTGTGTGTGTGTGTACTCACCTATTTGTGGTTGCAGGGGTCGAGTCTTAGCTCCTGTGTGTGTGTGTGTGTACTCACCTATTTGTGGTTGCAGGGGTCGAGTCACAGCTCCTGGCCCTGCCTCTTCGCTGATTGCTACTAGGTCCTCTCTCTCCCTGGCCCATGAGCTCTATCATACCTCGCCTTAAAACTATGTATGGTTCCCGCCTCCACTATGTCACTTTCTAGGCTATTCCATGGCCTGACTTCTCTATGACTGAAGAAATACTTCCTAACATCCCTTTGATTCATCTGAGTCTTCAACTTCCAATTGTGACCTCTTGTGTCTGTGTCCCTTCTCTGGAACATCCCGTCTTTGTCCACCTTGTCTATTCCGCGCAGTATTTTATATGTCGTTATCATGTCTCCCCTGACCTTCCTGTCCTCCAGTGTCGTCAGGCCGATTTCCCTCAACCTTTCTTCGTAGGACAATCCCCGTAGCTCTGGGACTAGTCTTGTTGCAAACCTTTGCACTTTCTCTAATTTCTTGACGTGCTTGACTAGGTGTGGATTCCAAACTGGTGCTGCATACTCCAGTATGGGCCTGACGTAAATGGTATACAGAGTCTTAAACGAATCCTTACTCAGGTATCGGAACGCTATCCGTAGGTTTGCCAGGCGCCCGTATGCTGCAGCAGTTATCTGATTGATGTGAGCCTCAGGAGATATGCTCGGTGTTATGCTCACCCCCAGATCTTTTTCCTTGAGTGAGGTTTGCAGTCTTTGGCCATCTAAACTATATTGTGTCTGCGGTCTTCTTTGCCCTTCCCCAATCTTCATGACTTTGCATTTGGCAGGGTTAAACTCAAGGAGCCAGTTGCTGGACCAGGCTTGTAGCCTGTCCAGGTCTCTTTGTAGTCCTGTGTGTGTGTGTGTGTGTGTGTGTGTGTGTGTGTGTGTGTAAAATCAGTGCAAATTTAAACTTGAGACAGGAAAATGTTTCATGGTTTATAGCAAAATACTAACTAAAATTAAATTAGATGAACTTCTAAAGCCTTCCCATTATTAATCCCAAGAACCAGTAGACTGGCGAGTATGTACCAAAAGGTTTCCCGGTAACAATCCCAAGCAGTAGTAGACTGGCAAGTATATGCCAAAGATTGATAATAAATAACCAGCTGTAAGGGTACAATATAATACCTGATAACATTATCACAGCTTTCCAAACAAGAACTGTTCATTAATTTTTTTCACAGCCCAAATTAATAACTAATTTTGGCCTTGTGTGTGTGTGTGTGTGTGTGTGTGTGTGTGTGTGTGTGTGTGTGTGTGTGTGTGTGTGTGTGTGTGTGTGTGTGTGTAAGGGGATGCGAGGTACTGGAGTTTTGAGCAGCAGCTTTAACACGAGTAGCTCATTAGGAAGTACCATCACTGCTTCAGTTTCCTCTAGACTGCACCAGTCTCGTCTAATGCCACGTATTGAGCACCAAGGCTCAACACAGCACACGGCAGCATCAGAGGTTCAACACAGCACACGGCAGCATCAGAGGTTCAACACAGCACACGGCAGCATCAGAGGTTCAACACAGCACACGGCAGCATCAGAGGTTCAACACAGCACACGGCAGCATCAGAGGTTCAACACAGCACACGGCAGCATCAGAGGTTCAACACAGCACACGGCAGCATCAGAGGTTCAACACAGCACACGGCAGCATCAGAGGTTCAACACAGCACACGGCAGCATCAGAGGTTCAACACAGCACACGGCAGCATCAGAGGTTCAACACAGCACACGGCAGCATCAGAGGTTCAACACAGACCACTGGCCTCATCACAGAAGTCACCCCACAGCATCAGGATCCTCACAACAAATATCCAACACAGCACACGGGCCTTCACCACACCACACAACACTGGTCCACCATGGCACACAGAACCCTCGCTACAGAGGTTCACTGCGTGACTGACACCACCCCACCTTTGCCACTCACTGAGACCAGGTTCAACACGCAGCTCATGCCACCACCAGAGAAGGGGAGAGAGAGTGAGAGAGAGACAAGATAGTGAAAAGGACTGGACTGAAAAAAACAGGGAAAGAATAAGGAAAGTAACAGAGAGAAAATTGGAGCGAAAATGACAGAGATAAATGGGTGAGAAACAAGGATAAATGTTCTAAATATTTAATTCCGGTGGGGTTTGAAATCTCTAATTTTTGGACATTCAGTTATACAATACTGAAGTGTGTTATTACTCTTTGTAAGTGACTCTCACACATTTAACACCAATTCGTAACTGCAACAATATCTTCCTGCCGAGTGTCGCAGAGTTTAATTGCATCTGGGGACGTTAAAATTACATGAATCATCTTTGGAATCTGTGGTTATCCTAACGTTATTCCGGCCTCCGCTGTCTCGCGTCTTGGCCAAACACCGGAGGTTCCTAAACACTGATGTTCACACCTCTCGGAAATATTCCGAAATGGTGGAGTTCGCGTCTAATATCCTTTATTTTGTTATATTTCAAACATATTCGACATATTTGAGAATATTAGCATTTTAAAAGTAAATTAGTGTATGGTAACTTTTGTATTGTTAATTTTTGAGAGTTTTCTCCTGGAGTATCCAACTCAGCTGACGATCATTGCGGAATTATCGTTCACAACTCCCATACACAAGACTCGACTTATGGCCGAAATAAAAATAAAACACATCGAAGCTGAAATCTTGGCTTCTCTGATTGAAAGTCTGAGCGACGTAATTCTTCTCTTCGCTTCCTGATGCGTTATAAGAATATAAAATACGCGAATTAAATTGAATTCATTAAAAATCTGCCTAATAAAATGATGGACGGTTGACTAACTATATTTAGTTGTGATGAGGTTCAGCAGGAGTCATTCAGTCTGTCAGTTGATGGGAAGGTGTGTTGTGATAATTATTATAGTCGTGTTTATTTGAATGTCATGTGCTCAGCGGATGAAATTGAGGGTTTTTAAAACTGTGTGCAGCGAAACGTGCAGTGACCATGGTACCTTTCTGCACACTGAAGTGCGCAGGTTGTCACGCAGCAAGGTTTTCACCAGGCTTATTGAACTGACATGCGAAGTTCAGTTATTTTTTGTGAACAACCCATTTCACTTGTCTTTTTGTCTACATGAAGAAGACTGTTTACTAAAACTAGAAAATTTGACAGACTTTGTTCGAGCTTTGAATGCGGTGACTGTACGTCTGCCTGGTGGGAGCGCTGCTGTGCTCAACACACAAGGTCGAAGCAACCATCAAATCTGACATTCTCGTCAAGCTGTGTAAATGCGATTTCTCTTCATGGCTTTCAATCACTACAAGAATGCATCGAAACGGGTGAAATTATCTTGAATGAGCATGCGAAAGCCCTCATAAATGAACACCTCGAGCACCTGAGCTAACAGTTACGTAGATACGTACATCCAGGAGGCATGTCTCACCTGAATACACAATCCATTCGAAATTTCTCTCCCTGTTTCACAACTGTCATTTCATGAACAAGAGAAACTAATGGATATATCACCTGGTGGGGGACTGTAAATACAGTTCAAACAAAAAACACTTGCGGATTTCTAGGCACAAATCGTGCAATAGTATCCTGACTTACACAAGAGAGCCTTGAGGTTATTGATGCCATTTGCCGTAATGTAAGTGTACGAGGCCGATTTTTCTGAGCTCACAACAATGAAGACAAAATATCACCAGAGGATTATTGTCACTTGCAACCTGACTAAGCTTTCCGCTGAAACACTAACCTGTCTAATCACACTGATAGGTAAGCAGCAATGTAACAATATTTTCTGTTATTTACATAATTCTTATTATTTTCCATTATCCGTATTCATAACATGTTATAACGTTGTCCATGATTAGCCCCCAAAAAACATAACGTTTGTATAACGGCGGTAATGGATGTGTCATGATGCGTGTCGTGCCGTTGTCAACACATTAAGTGACATGTGATGGGGAGGAAGGTGTGGTGACTGTCATAGTTTGGGAACCTCTGTCGTAGAGGGTTGCCGATTACAATAATTATTATTATTTATTATTAATTGTATTATTTGATTCGAAAACAAGTCATACAGCAAAATAAATAATAAATTTGAACTAACTCTTTGTTGCCTCTCATTGTATGAAGTAGAATGATTTTTTGGGAGATGATGTAGGACTTCCTAATACCTACGTAAGATGATGCCCATGAGAAAAAGACTTAAGGCATGGGAGTGGAGCGTGGATGGAGACGTGGGTGTGTGGGTGGAGGTGAAGGAAGCAGCCCAGGAGAGGATACTAATGATTACAGAGCTCTCTAAGAGTTCTCTCACGTGATATACAAAAACTCACACATCTCACTTCAACCCTTCTCGTCCCACCAGCAAACTTTCACACATCCCATTTTCCACCACTGCAACGACCACAGAATGAGAGAGAAAAATCGTCAAAATTGGATGGTAAAGCAAGAATGGGGAACTTTTTTGTATGTAGAGGGCTGGCGGCCACCTCCGGAACCCTCCACCCAAACAATTACACACCCACCACGACCTCGCCTCAGCCATGCTAGCTGGAGGGCGGAATAAAACAAAAAAGTTTTGTGACCCTGGTAGGAAGGCTGGGGTCCGAAGGGCAGAGGGAGAGGGGGAGAGAGAAGGGGTAATAAGGGTGGATAAAGGAAAAAAAAGTTAATGAAAGATCATAAAGGCATGATGAAGGAAAGAAAGGGAGTGACTGAGGTACTGGAGTTGCTGTCGTAGTTGGTTTGTTCGTCAGGGAACAATAATCACTTGATGAGCGTCAACGTTATGAGTGATGACCACTCAGTCAGTGGCCGCCTGTCAGTCTCGTCAACATTTCACTGTCGCAAGTAAGTTTATTCAGGTATACACAAATCCAGTTACACAGATTATCATACATAGCAGCATATGTGTAGAGAACCTGTGATAACACAATAAGTCAAAGTGGCTTATTTCCACTGGGGTCCTTTTAATACCTTATTATTATATTATAAAGGAGATATAGCATTGTTTGATTAGTTGTGATTTATGACTTGTTGCAGTGGTGGTCGTGCTGGGTCGTATAGCCGGATTGTGGTGCCGGCTCGTGGTGCCGGGTCGCGGTGCGGGATCGTTATGCAGGGTCGTGGTTCCGGATCGCAGTGCCGGGTCGCATCGCCGGGTCGCAGTGCCGGGTGGTAGTACCGGGTCTTAGTGCCGGGTCTTGGTGCCGGGTCATGGTGCCGGGTCGTGGTGCCGGGATCAGGTGTTCAACACAGCATGAATATCTTGGTTTAATCCTCCTCCATCCAGGAATAAACGTAAAACATCGTCACTCAGTAAGTTCACTGACCCCTGTCAGATATATTATTTACACCTGCTGTCTAATACGTTAATGGGATCTTACGTCCCTCATCTAACCATACAAACTAATGGAACTTTACCTCGCTCTCCACAATCAATAGTTCTAAGCAACTTTCCCAAATTTGCTTGTAACAGAAAGTCTATAAATATTACGTAGATAAATTAGACACATGTGCAACACTTGGGCATCTTTAGAGATACCCAAGTGTTGCACATGTGTCTAGTTTATCAACTTGTCGGTTCTCTGAACCATTCATCTTCAAATATTACGTACTTACATACACCCCCGCTAACCCTCTTAGGGTCTAGTTTCAAAGCCTTTTGGGTAGATATACGCTCTTATGCTGTCCACTTGATGGGTATAGTATATTTCATTGTGTTTGTTTATTATTAAGTTAGTGTAAACTTACCTAAAATATTCTGTTTAGTTGGATTAGGCTAAATTAAATTACACTTGTTATAATTAGGTTAGGTAAGTTTTCTAAGGTTCTTTTAGTACAAAATTATTAACTACTGCATTAACATAGTGAAAAAAAAATCTTTAAACATGTAAGAGGAAATTTTAGAAATGACTTAATTTTAAACGAGTTCTTACTAATTGACCAATTTTACCTATCCGGCACGAACAGCATATAAGTATATAAGCCACTTCTTCGCACAGCTGCTGTATTCTTTCCAAGATTAATGGACTGATTACATCGACTCAAGGCTGAGGGACTGATTACCTCAAACTCCTCCTGTTCTTCACCATTCTCCTTTGTATGGACTGATGAAGCCACTGTGTGGCGAAACGTTTCCTCATTAAAAATACTCAAGTGTTGCACATGTGTCTAATTTATCACCTTTCCGGTTCTCTGAACCATTCATCTACAACCACGAGAGGAGCTCAATGATAGCTCTAGGCCTTTCGTGTTGCAATCAACGCATCAGGAGCTTGCAATGGTACAGAAAATAGGAGAATGTCCAAGCAAATATGATCACAGAAAACGCCTGTGCTGGACTCCAATAAAGGCGCGGACAACAACATAATAATAATAATAATAATAATAAAACGAGTAATCACTTACCCGATCATAAATACGGATGGATCCTCACGTCACTCACCACAACATAATGTCAGGTTCTCACACTATTCACAACATACTCACTAAGTCATCACAATACATGCACTGAGGGACTATCACAACATACCCACTGAGGGATTATCACATACCCACTGAGGGATTATCACAACATACCCACTGAGGGATTATCACATACCCACTGAGGGATTATCACAACATACCCACTGAGGGATTATCACAACATACCCACTGAGGGATTATCACATACCCACTGAGGGATTATCACATACCCACTGAGGGATTATCACAACATACCCACTGAGGGATTATCACATACCCACTGAGGGATTATCACAACATACCCACTGAGGGATTATCACAACATACCCACTGAGGGATTATCACAACATACCCACTGAGGGATTATCACAACATACCCACTGAGGGATTATCACATACCCACTGAGGGATTATCACAACATACCCACTGAGGGATTATCACAACATACCCACTGAGGGATTATCACATACCCACTGAGGGATTATCACAACATACCCACTGAGGGATTATCACAACATACCCACTGAGGGATTATCACATACCCACTGAGGGATTATCACAACATACCCACTGAGGGATTATCACATACCCACTGAGGGATTATCACATACCCACTGAGGGATTATCACAACATACCCACTGAGGGATTATCACAACATACCCACTGAGGGATTATCACATACCCACTGAGGGATTATCACAACATACCCACTGAGGGATTATCACAACATACCCACTGAGGGATTATCACAACATACCCACTGAGGGATTATCACAACATACCCACTGAGGGATTATCACAACATACCCACTGAGGGATTATCACAACATACCCACTGAGGGATTATCACAACATACCCACTGAGGGATTATCACAACATACCCACTGAGGGATTATCACAACATACCCACTGAGGGATTATCACAACATACCCACTGAGTTATTATCACAACATACCCACTAAGGGATTATCACAACATACCCAATGAGGGATTATCACAACATACCCACTGAGGAATTATCACAACATACCCAATGAGGGATTATCACAACATACCCACTGAGGGATTATCACAACATACCCACTGAGGGATTATCACATACCCACTGAGGGATTATCACAACATACCCACTGAGGGATTATCACAACATACCCACTGAGGGATTATCACAACATACCCACTGAGGGATTATCACAACATACCCACTGAGGGATTATCACAACATACCCACTGAGGGATTATCACAACATACCCACTGAGGGATTATCACAACATACCCACTGAGGGATTATCACAACATACCCACTGAGGGATTATCACAACATACCCACTGAGGGATTATCACAACATACCCGCTGAGGGATTATCACAACATACCCACTGAGTTATTATCACAACATACCCACTAAGGGATTATCACAACATACCCAATGAGGGATTATCACAACATACCCACTGAGGAATTATCACAACATACCCAATGAGGGATTATCACAACATACCCACTGAGGGATTATCACAACATACCCACTGAGGGATTATCACATACCCACTGAGGGATTATCACAACATACCCACTGAGGGATTATCACAACATACCCACTGAGGGATTATCACAACATACCCACTGAGGGATTATCACAACATACCCACTGAGGGATTATCACAACATACCCACTGAGGGATTATCACAACATACACACTTGCTTATTTACAACTCACATTGCTGCTGTCTTGGCGATTCTCGCCCATGCCAGCTCCAGTACAGGATGGTGTGTTGATGCCCTGCAGCGCGGCACTCTGTTAACTACTCCACCTTTATTCACTAAATACAAAAATTCCAGTGTTTGTTTTTCGTCAGGAATGAACACAGGTTTCTAAAAAGCGAAGGTTTTGCCTCAGGCACCCCAGTAGCCCTCACACGCACTAGATTATTACAGAGAAATGCATCAGTATTTGTCTTTTAATAACTTTCCAGTATCTCTCTGTAAAGGATTTACCTCACCACAACACAAGTTTCTTGCCGTCTCTCACTCCAAAGCACCACCACTCCTCACAACACTACCACACCACAGCACCACCACACCTCATAGCACCACCACACTTCATGGCACCACCACACTGCACGGCACCACCACACCTCACAGCACCACCACAGCACAGCACCACCGCACCTCACACACAACACACCTGTCGCCTCCACCACATCCCACACACAACATAATACTGGCAAGCCACCACTGTCCTGATTTGTGGTAAGCGAGACCATCAAGTCTTGCTGGAGGCGAAACGGCTTCCTGTCAGTTGCTTGGCCACCTCCAAACATTTCACGGAGTAGTGAACTTGTGTTAGGGATCGTTGCTTTAGGCGTAGAATAGGCATTCAGCAAGGGTAAACCAGCCTACTCAGTGAGCAGGGTTAGGAACTCAGGTGTTTTAAAAAATATATCACATGCATGTATTTACGAGACAAAACATTCACCTGTTTACCTGACAACATATTCACGTGTTCTGAAGCAAAATATGTAACATATAGTTCATCTCTTCATGCGTATAAAATTATCAACTGCTTGATAAAGGGATGTTCCAGTAATGTGCAATCGATCCATTGCCGCTGAAGTCCTTAAACCAATGAGAACTTGTGGTTACTGTGGCGACCTATACCATACTGTTTAAGCAGCGAAGGAGATAACAGAGGCAGGAACCGTGGAAAGAAAAAAGAAAAAAACCCTGAAGAACTTAAAATCATAAGACTGGAGGAGCACTGTGGGAAGCCTACTGGCCCATACTTGGCAGCTACGGGCCATTGGACCTTCTCATCCATACACCTGCACTACCCGTTCCTCAAGCACGACCCTCAGGTCGTTGAGGAAAATCCAGTAAGGACTGGTTAATGGCTTGCTCGCTCCTGCCACGGAATTCCCACACCTCCCTCACCTATTCCCACGCCTCTCCATTTATTCCCACGCCTCCCGACCTATTCTCACGCCTCTATGCCGGCGAAACTTAACTTAAACACGTAATGCAGTCCGCCAGCTTCACACACGGCATTAAAATTTACAAAGATCTTAGTAGTATTACACCTCATTTGGTAATATGTTTAACAGCAGGAGACAGATGCTTATCATTATGTAAGATGCAAGTAACAGATTTTTTCTTCTTCCTCTTCTTCATCTTCTTCTTCTTCATCTTCTTCTTCTTCTTCTTCTTCTTATTATTATTATTATTATTATTATTATTATTATTATTATTATTATTAGTTATTATTATTATTCAACTATTGTGAATATCATCCTAAGGAAGAGGACCAAGGAACCCAGTGGAACTAAGCCTCACTAACTCTCCTGGGTTATCCTGGGTTATCCTGGGTTACTAACCTTCCTTCCATGATAACCCACATCAAACCTGATATACTGACAATGGTTACTTGATGATTATGTCAAGACCAGTAGTAAAATAAATATGTTTGCAACAAGAGATGAGACATGCATTAAGAATCAAACTGCCAAAAGAAAGGGAAGTAAGAGAGAGAGTGAGGGAGGGGGGGGGGAGAAGAAGAGATTAGGTTGGTTGAGTGATAAATTAGACACATGTGCAACTCTTGGGTATCTTTATTGAGGACACGGTTCGCCACACAATGGTTCTCTGAACCATTCATCTACAAACCTGTCAGACACTGCAACTTCTTGGGATCTTAATACTTGGGAATTCTTTGACTGATGAAGCCACTGTGTGGCGAAACGTTTCCTCAATAAAGATACCCAAGAGTTGCACATGTGTCTAATTTATCAACATGTCGGTTCTCTGAACCATTCATCTACAAAGGTTGGTTGATTAACGGAGTTTAAAGAATGTTCAATAGCCTTCGTGTAGGTTATAGATAACAGGCTTTTTTTCTTTTTAAGAGCAAGCAGCAGCAGTAGTAGTAGTAGTAGCTTCTGTTGGGAGGGTTAGTAACCCAGGATAACCTAATAAAGCCATGTCATCAGACCGCCTGGCTTATTTCCAATGAGGTTCCTTAACCCTCTTGCCCAGGATGCGACCTACATCAGCCGCCTAGCACCCAAGTACCTACTTGCTGCTAACAAATAAGTTTCTATTCAGGTACAGGTACACATAAATATAGTTGCATAGATTATCATACATAGATTACCCAGGATAACCCAAAAAGTCAGACAAAATGACTTATTTCCATTGTGGTTCTTGTGATAAGTATTATTTATATTTAAAAGTTAAAAGCAGGTAAGTAGTTATAATTAAAGAAGGCATACTAGAGGTAAGGTAAAATCAATTATTTACATAGACAGTAAAGATAGTATCTGATCATTGTACATGTATGTTACATACACAAGAAATCCATCTCATCCCTTTCTGTAGCCATATTCATTAGGTACATTCTGGCTCTCTTGAACTGGCTCATGCTATGACTGGCTTTGACATGTGCAGGTAGTCTATTCCGCTCCTTTATTGCTGTACAATAAAATGTATTTGAAGCCTGACCACTGACTCTAGGTATTACGAAGTTGTCATTCCTTCCCCCTGGTACTATACATACTTTGGTTCCCAGCCTTAACAACAGTGGCAGCCAGATATTCTGGACACTGGTTGTGAAAAATTTTATAAATGTGATTTAACAAGTGATTTGACAATTTATAAGAGTACATGGTATAAATATCACGATAAGAGTATTTGATTTCACTTAAACAATTATAAAGAAGACTTCTTGCCGTAATAAATACACTAGTCTGCCCAATATCAGGAAACTGAGAAACGTTTTCTTCGAAACAGTTTTCTTTCTATGTTGATTTTTCCTATGGGTAACTTAACTATATTTCTTATTTCTTCACTTCCCCCACACCCCAAAAAAAAAAAAAAATATCCTCCAACTTTCTGTAAAACACCTGTTTCAAACTCTTAATGCAGGGATAAGACAGTGCTCTCTTAGTGACAGGAAAATACCAAAAAGTGGTCCTTGTAATATCTTAATATTTAAAGCCTAGCTGTAAGTCACGGTAGAAATTATTCATGACTATAACCTTAAAAATTAAAACAGCTAAGTAACTTAACTGTGTGAAAACCAGTTACAATAAAAGAGTGTACAATAGGAATAAAGCGAACCGAGTTATTTACATGAACATTAAATAGAAAAGATCAGCTTACAATAATAGGTACACCTGTGAAAATTATTATTATGTGAGCAAATCACCTGCAGGAGGCTTACAGGGTATTATCTGAATTATTACCTGCAAGTAATTTGGGTGAGGTAAGTGGGAAGTCACAGTTCACTGAACTGTAACTCCCTCGACTGCCTACTTCTTCAACACTCACAAAAAGCTAGATCTGACATTAAATTAATAATTATAATATAAAAACCAGCTACTCTGGTAATTAAAGTTATGTGGACTGCATGTTATTTTGGTTTACTTGCTGGGTGCACAAAATATTCATATTAACACTTACCATTTAATTACTGTAGATGGATCACACCACAACGCCTGCCTATCACCTAGGCCCCACACTGGCCAGCTGAGATCTAAATGCAAGGACTAATGGTGTACTTCCCTGTTAGTGATGTCCGCATCCCATCTTCTGCCATCCACACATAATTCTTGAGGTCTCGCAAATTTCCTGTCCCAGTTCTCCAGCAGGGGACATTAACACGGGTTCCTATTACAAATTCAAGCCGAAACACCCGAAATTATCCTCGAAAAATGCCGAAATACAATACACCATGCAGTCCAGTTTTCACACATTAAATTCAATATGGCGTCTCTACCGGCTCTTCCACACCCCCCTTCACTTTAATTTCTCGAAGGGTCCAAATAGCATCACATTTTAATACGCAATTATTATATTATTTATTTATATGTTCTACCTTTAAGAAATTGTGTACAAAAATTTCACAACAGCAATGTTCTTGTATGATTAACATTGGTGGACATGTTATTGTAATGTGATCCTCTCTGTTTAATGTTTATACAAGTAACTCAGTTCATTTTATTCCTGTTGTGCACCCCTCAAGGAAGGTTCCTTGATGTTGGTGAGGGGCTCTTGATTTAGGGAATTGGATTTGTGCTCCAGTTCCCCGAATTAAGCCTGAATGCCTTCCACATCCCCCCCCCAGGCGCTGTATAATCCTCCGGGTTTAGCGCTTCCCCCTTGATTATAATAATAATAATGATCCTGTTGTGCATCCTTTTATTATAACTAATTTTAACACAGTTGAGTTACTTAGCTGCTTGAATTGTTAAGATTATGATCATGACTCTCAACTCTCTCTCTCTCTCTCTCTCTCTCTCTCTCTCTCTCTCTCTCTCTCTCTCTCTCTCTCTCTCTCTCTCTCTCTCTCTCTCTCTCTCTCTCTCTCGCTACTGAAACTAAAGTTAGCTTTAAATATTAAGATATTACAAGGATCACAATGAAGATAAGTCACTTAACCTAACTTTTTTGGGGTTATCCTAGGTAATTTACACATATGTTAGACTATGTATGAGACTTGTATTTTTGTGTAGCTGTACTTATACAAACATAGTTAAGGACCAGGATTCGATCCCAGCATGAGTGGAACACTGGGCATGTTTCCTTATCCTTGTTGCCTCTATATACCTGGTTGTAAGTAGGTACCTGGGTCTTAGCCAGCCTTTCCTAAATAAGGTCTCTTTACCTGTTCTGAATAAGGTCACTCTACCTTTCCTAGACAAGAAGGTCTTTCTACCTTTCCTAAAGAAGAAGGTCCCACTACCATCTTTCAAAGTAAGAACTTCTCTCTGCCTTCCTCTCAAAGTAAGAACTTCTCTCTGCCTTCCTCTCAAAGTAAGAACTCTCTGCCTTCCTCTCAAAGTAAGAACTTCTCTCTGCCTTCCTCTCAAAGTAAGAACTTCTCTCTGCCTTCCTCTCAAAGTAAGAACTTCTCTCGGCCTTCCTCTCAAAGTAAGAACTTCTCTCTGCCTTCCTCTCAAAGTAAGAACTTCCTACTGACTTTTCACAGAGTAAGTTTCCACAGCTACGACTAAGAAAATATTGTAGAACCTGAAAGTGTTGTTATTATTACTACACGTCATTGTCAAAGAAGAAATATATGGACGTATTGTTGAACTAAAGGGACGCTTGTTACTGGCGGATCTTCGAGAAACAGCGTAAAACCGCACTCCTGAGTGTGCACACGCGCCCTCACACACACACACACACATGCATAATCACACACGCTCATCAACACATCGGTGGTGTATAATACGAGTTGTTGAAAAAGACACCTGAACGACACCTGGGCATCTAAATCTTTGAAGATTAAGACACATGTGCAACAGATGGGAAGCTTTATTGATGAAACGTTTCGCCGAAATACCCCAAATACAGAGGGAGCAGATGCAGGTATAAAATAAAAATAATGTAATCAGTCTATCAACCTTGGAGAAAAAGTATTTGAGGTGGTCAGTCCCTCAGCCTGGAGAAGAGTTGAGGTGGTCAGTCCCTCAGCCTGGAGAAGAGTTGAGGTGGTCAGTCCCTCAGCCTGGAGAAGAGTTGAGGTGGTCAGTCCCTCAGCCTGGAAAAGAGTTGATGTGGTCAGTCCCTCAGCCTGGAGAAGAGTTGAGGTGGTCAGTCCCTCAGCCTGGAGAAGAGTTGAGGTGGTCAGTCCCTCAGCCTGGAGAAGAGTTGAGGTGGTCAGTCCCTCAGCCTGGAGAAGAGTTGATGTGGTCAGTCCCTCAGCCTGGAGAAGAGTTGAGGTGGTCAGTCCCTCAGCCTGGAAAAGAGTTGAGGTGGTCAGTCCCTCAGCCTGGAAAAGAGTTGATGTGGTCAGTCCCTCAGCCTGGAGAAGAGTTGAGGTGGTCAGTCCCTCAGCCTGGAGAAGAGTTGAGGTGGTCAGTCCCTCAGCCTGGAGAAGAGTTGAGGTGGTCAGTCCCTCAGCCTGGAGAAGAGTTGAGGTGATCAGTCCCTCAGCCTGGAGAAGAGTTGAGGTGGTCAGTCCCTCAGCCTGGAGAAGAGTTGAGGTGGTCAGTCCCTCAGCCTGGAGAAGAGTTGAGGTGGTCAGTCCCTCAGCCTGGAGAAGAGTTGAGGCGGTCAGTCCCTCAGCCTGGAGAAGAGTTGAGGTGGTCAGTCCCTCAGCCTGGAGAAGAGTTGATGTGGTCAGTCCCTCAGCCTGGAGAAGAGTTGAGGTGGTCAGTCCCTCAGCCTGGAAAAGAGTTGAGGTGGTCAGTCCCTCAGCCTGGAGAAGAGTTGAGGTGGTCAGTCCCTCAGCCTGGAGAAGAGTTGAGGTGGTCAGTCCCTCAGCCTGGAGAAGAGTTGAGGTGGTCAGTCCCTCAGCCTGGAGAAGAGTTGAGGTGATCAGTCCCTCAGCCTGGAGAAGAGTTGAGGTGGTCAGTCCCTCAGCCTGGAGAAGAGTTGAGGTGGTCAGTCCCTCAGCCTGGAAAAGAGTTGAGGTGGTCAGTCCCTCAGCCTGGAGAAGAGTTGAGGTGGTCAGTCCCTCAGCCTGGAGAAGAGTTGAGGTGGTCAGTCCCTCAGCCTGGAAAAGAGTTGAGGTGGTCAGTCCCTCAGCCTGGAGAAGAGTTGAGGTGATCAGTCCCTCAGCCTGGAGAAGAGTTGAGGTGGTCAGTCCCTCAGCCTGGAAAAGAGTTGAGGTGGTCAGTCCCTCAGCCTGGAGAAGAGTTGAGGTGGTCAGTCCCTCAGCCTGGAGAAGAGTTGAGGTGGTCAGTCCCTCAGCCTGGAGAAGAGTTGAGGTGGTCAGTCCCTCAGCCTGGAGAAGAGTTCAGCCCCATGGACTGATCACATTATCTTTATGTCACTACTGCACCTGATAGGAATATAAGAAAGAAGGAGCACCGCTGCAGGCCTAGCCCATGTTAGACAGGTCTAACTCGCACCATATGCTGAAGTTCACACGCGAGCACACACAAGCCCACACACGCGCCTGAACTCACGCACACTCATTGTATTAAGGCATAAAACACCATTGGCATCGTAACACAGACGAGAGTCACTTTCCCTTGCTTCCTGTGATCATTGTCTCACTGTTGATTATTGGTCCTTGTCACCATTAAGAGGTTAAACTGCACAATTATAGCCATTCTGTGTCTCGGCGTTCTGAAGTGTGCAAGGAGAGCAAAAATGTCGATTCCAGACGGAGTTTCCGTAGAAAGCGACCCCCGAGAAAGTGACAGGTCAGTTTTTGTTCAAATATGAAGACTCCACGTTTAAATGGCCCCCCAGTTTAATTTCCGTCAGATAAACAACCTCTCGCAAACTCTCGATGAGGCTGTGTCCACAGATTAAATTTTGCCATCGACTTGTGCTGTGTATGACACCCCATAACCATCCTGTGAACGGTAGGGGTTAGATTACTGTGCAACAACACAAATCCGCCTCGTGGACGATAGTGCAAGAGCACATCGGTACAGAAAAGGCCCAAGAGCTAGGTTCTTAATTGGACTAACAGGAGCACACCTGGAGTATACCTGGAGGGTGTTCTGGGGGTCAACACCCCCGTGGCCCAGTCCATGACCAGGCTACCCGGTGGATCAGGGCCTGATCAGCCAAGCTGTTATTTGTAGATGAATGGTTCAGAGAACCGACATGTTGATAAATTAGACACATGTGCAACTCTTGGGTAGATTAGACACATGTGCAACTCTTGGGTATCTTTATTGAGGAAACGTTTCGCCACACAGTGGCTTCATCAGTCCATACAAAGGAGAATCTTGAAGAACAGGAGGAGAATGAGGTAATCAGTCCCTCAACCTTGAGTCGATGTGGTCAGTCCATCAATCTTGAATAGAATACGGCATACGTGCTGAGAAGGAGCTTATAAACCGTTGGCAGGAGAGGTGCAGCAGTCATAGGTCGTGTAACATTTGTTCAATGTTGAAGTAGGTCGTGCCCAAGAATTAGGCAAGCGAAGAATTCCCAAGTATTAAGATCCCAAGAAGTTGCAGTGTCTGACAGGTTTGTAGATGAATGGTTCAGAGAACCGACATGTTGATAAATTAGACACATGTGCAACTCTTGGGTATCTTTATTGAGGAAACGTTTCGCCACACAGTGGCTTCATCAGTCCATACAAAGGAGAATCTTGAAGAACAGGAGGAGAATGAGGTAATCAGTCCCTCAACCTTGAGTCAGACACTGCAACTTCTTGGGATCTTAATACTTGGGAATTCTTCGCTTGCCTAATTCTTGGGCACGACCTACTTCAACATTGAACAAATGTTACACGACCTATGACTGCTGCACCTCTCCTGCCAACGGTTTATAAGCTCCTTCTCAGCACGTATGCCGTATTCTATTCAAGATTGATGGACTGACCACATCGACTCAAGGTTGAGGGACTGATTACCTCATTCTCCTCCTGTTCTTCAAGATTCTCCTTTGTATGGACTGATGAAGCCACTGTGTGGCGAAAGGTTTCCTCAATAAAGATACCCAAGAGTTGCACATGTGTCTAATTTATCAAGCTGTTATTGCTGGCCGCACGCAAACCGATGTACAAACCACAGCCCGGCTGGTCAGGTACTGAATTTAGATGCCTGTCCAGCTCCCTCTTGAAGACAGCTGGGGGTCTACTGGTAATCCCCCAAATCGTTGTTATCTCTTACAAGCTAATTTAGGATACTTGCTCAAAATTCCTAGTCTTTTTTTTCTACTAACAGGACACAGGATCTTGACATACCAAATATGTTATTGTGCTGTCTATCTCTATTTTGTTCAATAAGGAGAGTGGATATAAAGACGACTGCACACTGCTTGGCTGGTAATGGAATTGAAAGCCAATAGACGACACTAAGTATCATTAGTGTAACCTTTTCACCGACAAGAATACTTAAATATGGATTAAAGTTAAATCTTAGCATGTAAACGTTAAGAGAAATACACCACTAGGGGTATATATCCTGTGACCTGTATACTTGGTTTGGTCAGGTCTGTCAGGAAACAGGACAAGTGTTTCCTGACGCGGGTCATGATGACCAATATCTGGAGTTTTTGGTAATATTACCGAGGCCTTCCTGTGGCTTACCCTTCCACTCCTTCAAAAATTACGGCTATAATTATCGGCATTTATTTTCCTGTATATTTTGCGTTCGATTTGATCTTGAGAAAAAGATTCAGTATTCCTGAGAGAAGGCTAGGAAAGTATATTACAGAGGAAGATGGAGGCGTTAATGGACGCTCACTAAATTATGGAAGACTGGTTTTATTTTTAAACCAAAGTGGTAGGAGAAGACTGGCTTCGGACTGCTTACGCCAGAGAGTTAATAATGTAGTATAACCCAAGAACAAAGAATCAGTGTGGCTTATTTCCACTGAATAGGTCTGGTAGGTTAGGCATATACTGTACTTACCGCTAAGTAAACAGAGTTAACGGATATAAATGGACTAGACTAAGTGTCTCACCTCGTTCAGGATTCGAATCCAGTTCCTTAGGGTTGGGAGATTAACGCTCACATGCAAAAAAAAATACATTCACGTAGGTAAACCAATATGTAAAATAACATGCAAAATGTAAATCACGAGAATTATACGCTGGGATAAAGGCATGACATAGCAAGTTGTAGTGGCACTTTATGTAGGTTCCTTCCTCCATCACACACTTGTTCTATTGAATGACTTGGTGATTAATAAGGCTGCTTTCTCAACCACTAACACCTCCACTGTGAGAGCACTTAATGTGCGGATGTTGTACCTGACGTGTGGTGTAACGCTGTGTACCTGACGTGTGGTGTAACGCTGTGTACCTGACGTGTGGTGTAACGCTCTGTACCTGACGTGTGGTGTAACGCTGTGTACCTGACGTGTGGTGTAACGCTCTGTACCTGACGTGTGGTGTAACGCTGTGTACCTGACGTGTGGTGTAACGCTCTGTACCTGACGTGTGGTGTAACGCTGTGTACCTGACGTGTGGTGTAACGCTCTGTACCTGACGTGTGGTGTAACGCTCTGTACCTGACGTGTGGTGTAACGCTCTGTACCTGACGTGTGGTGTAACGATCTGTATCTGACGTGTGGTGTAACGCTCTGTACCTGACGTGTGGTGTAACGCTGTGTACCTGACGTGTGGTGTAACGCTGTGTACCTGACGTGTGATGTAACGCTCTGTACTTGACGTGTGGTGTAACACTCTCTACCTGACGTGTGGTGTAACGCAGGTCCACTAGTGGGCTTCAGCAGGTCCACTAGTAGGCTTCAGCAGGTTCGCTAGTAGGCTTCAGCAGGTTCACTAGTGGGCTTCAGCAGGTCCACTAGTGGGCTTCAGCAGGTCCACTAGTGGGCTTCAGCAGGTCCACTAGTGGGCTTCAGCAGGTCCACTAGTGGGCTTCAGCAGGTCCACTAGTGGGCTTCAGCAGGTCCACTAGTGGGCTTCAGCAGGTCCACTAGTGGGCTTCAGCAGGTCCACTAGTGGGCTTCAGCAGGTCCACTAGTGGGCTTCAGCAGGTCCACTAGTGGGCTTCAGCAGGTCCACTAGTGGGCTTCAGCAGGTCCACTAGTGGGCTTCAGCAGGTCCACTAGTGGGCTTCAGCAGGTTCACTAGTGGGCTTCAGCAGGTCCACTAGTGGGCTTCAGCAGGTCCACTAGTGGGCTGCAGCAGGTCTACTCGTGGGTGAATATGCTGTCCAGTTTTGGTCTCCCAGTTACATAAAAGACGAATGTATGTTAGCGAGGGAAGAGAAAAGAGGTACAATGTTCATACAGTCACAGGAGAAAGTACAGAGAAGAGGAACAATGCTCGTACCATCACAGGATAGGGTACAGAGAAGAGGTACAATGCTCGTACCATCACAGTAGAGGGTACAGAGAAGAGGTACAATGCTCGTACCATCACAGGAGAGGGTACAGAGAAGAGGTACAATGCTCGTACCATCACAGGAAAGGGTACAGAGAAGAGGTACAATGCTCGTACCATCACAGGAGAGGGTACAGAGAAGAGGTACAATGTAGAGGAATGGTTCAGAGAACCGACAAGTTGATAAATTAGACACATGTGCAACACTTGGGTATCTTTAATGAGGAAACGTTTCGCCACACAGCGGCTTCATTTGTCCATACAAAGGAGAATGGTGAAGAACATTAGGAGTTCGAGATAATCAGTCCCTCAGCCTTGAGTCGATGTAATCAGTCCATCAATCTTAAAAAGAATACAGCATATGTGCAAAGGAGTGGCTTATATACTGTAGGCAGGAGAGGTGCAGCAATCGTAGGTGGAGTCACATTTGTCCAATGTGGAAATAGGGCGTGCCCAAGAGTTAGGCAAGTGAAGAATTCCCTGTATTAAGATCCCAAGATGTTGCTGTGTCAGACAGGAATGTAGATGAATGGTCTAATTTATCAACTTGTCGGTTCTTTGAACCATTGATCTACATTCCTGTCTGACACAGTAACATCTTGGGATTTCAATATTTTTTTTACCATGGTTGATCTGACCAACAATCCTTAAACATCAGACACTTAGCAGTACTGAGCGTGTTTTATCCTGGTGCAAGGATACACGTGGTGGAGGAGCCTCAGAGACTAATTTCAACCTTATGCTATTTGGGGTACCAGCCTTCATGAGCAGTGCTGAGCGTCTGGTGTTTGGGGATTGTTGGTCCAGTAGATGAAGTGATGCCTAATTTGTTCGGTTCTCTCAGGGCTGGGCGTGGGATCCGGGATCGGGTCCTGGCCGGCAGCGGTTCTGTTGATGATACGAGATCGCTTGTTTCGTGATTTAATTAATATATAGATTGCTCGTGAAGGCTGGTACCCAAAACAGCATGAAGTTGAAATTAGTCTCTGAGGCTTCAAGACCACGTATGTCCTTGCATCAGGGAAAAACATGCTCAGTACTGCTCAACGTCTGATGTTTAATGATTGTTGGTCCAGTGGATAGAGTGATACGTACTTCGTTTAGTTCTCACAGGGCTGGACATGGGAAGGCAGGATCGAGTCCTGATCAGCTGCAGTTCTGTTAACGATATATACATATGTACATATATATATATATATATATATATATATATATATATATATATATATATATATATATATATATATATATATATATATATATATATATATATAATGTCGTGCCGAATAGGCAGAACTTGCGATCTTGGCTTAAATAGCAACGCTCATCTTGCCATATAGGACAAGTGAAAATTTGTGTATGCAATAATTTCGCCAAAATCATTCTGAACCTAACGAAAAAAATATATTTCACTGTATTTGTTTATTATTAAATTACTGTAAACAAATCTAAAATATATTTAGTTGGGTTAGGTTAAAATAAATTGCGCTTGTTATAATAAGGTTAGGTAAGTTTTCTAAGTTCCTTTTGGTGCAAAATTATAAATTTTTACATCAACATTAATGAAAAAAACTATATATCTTTAAACGTATAAGAGAAAATTTTAGAAAGGACTTAATTTTAAATGAGTTCTTGCTAATTGACCAGTTTTACATATTCGGCACGACACACACACACACACACACACACACACACACATGGGGGTCCCGAAACATGGAGAGCCAGGATGTTGGACGTGGTGCTGGAAAACCTCATGCACCAACATGTTAAGGACACTACCAGAGTGAGAGGGGAGGATGAACCAGCAAGATTGGACCTTGTGTTCACCCTGGGCAGCTCAGACATTGAGGACATCAAGTACGAGAGTCCCCTAGGAGCTAGCGACCACGTGGTTCTGTGCTTTGAATACATAGTAGAGCTGCAAGTGGAGAGAATAACAGGAGTAGAATGGGAAAAACCTGACTATAAAAGAGGGGACTACATAGGGTTGAAGAACTTCCTGTGGGAGGTCCAGTGGGACAGAGAACTGGCAGGAAAGCCAGTAAATGAAATGATGGAATATGTAGCAACAAAATGCAAGGAGGCAGTGGAAAGGTTCATTCCCAAGGGCAACAGTAACAACGGGAAGACCAGAACAAGCCCCTGGTTCACCCGACGGTGTAAGGAGGCAAAAACAAAGTGCAATAGAGAATGGAAAAAGTACAGAAGGCAGAGAACACACGAAAATAGGGAGATCAGTCGCAGAGCCAGGAATGAGTACGCACAGGTAAGGAGGGAGGCCCAGCGACAGTATGAAAATGACATAGCATCGAGAATCAAGACTGACCCGAAACTGTTGTATAGCCACATCAGGAGGAAGACAACAGTCAAAGACCAGGTGATCAGATTAAGGACAGAAGGTGGAGAACTCACAAGAAATGATCAGGAGGTATGTGAGGAGCTGAACAGGAGATTTAAGGAAGTTTTTACAGTAGAGACAGGAAGGGCTGTGGGAAGACAGAACAGAAGGGAACATCAAGAGGGAATATACCAACAAGTGTTGGATGACATACGAACAACTGAGGAGGAGGTGAAGAAGCTCTTAAGTGACCTTGACACCTCAAAGGCGATGGGACCGGACAACATCTCCCCATGGGTCCTTAGAGAAGGAGCAGAGATGCTGTGTGTGCCTCTAACCACAATCTTCAACACATCCCTTGAAACTGGGCAACTACCTGAGAAATGGAAGACAGCTAATGTAGTCCCCATATTTAAGAAAGGAAACAGAAACGAGGCACTAAACTACAGACCTGTGTCTCTGACATGTATCGTGTGCAAAGTCATGGAGAAGATTATCAGGAGGAGAGTGGTCGAACACCTGGAAAGGAACAAGATTATAAATGAAAACCAGCATGGGCTCATGGAAGGCAAATCTTGTATCACAAACCTCCTGGAGTTTTATGACAAGGTAACAGAAGACACGAGAGAGAGGGTTGGGTAGATTGCGTTTTCCTAGACTGCAGGAAGGCCTTTGACACAGTTCCCCACAAGAGATTAGTTCAGAAGCTGGAGGATCAGGCACACGTAAAAGGAAGGGCACTGCAATGGATAAGGGAATACCTGACAGGGAGGCAGCAACGAGTCATGGTACGTGAAGAGGTATCACAGTGGGCGCCTGTTACGAGCGGGGTCCCACAGGGGTCAGTTCTAGGACCAGTGCTATTTTTGATATATGTGAACGACATGATGGAAGGAATAGACTCTGAAGTGTCCCTGTTCGCAGATGACGTGAAGTTGATGAGAAGAATTAAATCGGACGAGGATGAGGCAGGACTGCAAAGAGACCTGGAGAGGCTGGACATGTGGTCCAGTAACTGGCTTCTCGAATTCAATCCAGCCAAATGCAAAGTCATGAAGACTGGGGAGGGGCAAAGAAGACCGCAGACAGAGTATAGGCTAGGTGGACAAAGACTACAGACCTCACTCAGGGAGAAAGACCTTGGGGTGACCATAACACCGAGCACATCACCGGAGGCACACATCAACCAAATAACCGCTGCAGCATACGGGCGCCTGGCAAACCTGAGAATAGCGTTCCGATACCTTAATAAGGAATCGTTCAAGACACTGTACACTGTGTATGTTAGGCCCATACTGGAGTATGCAGCACCAGTCTGGAACCCACACCTGGTCAAGCACGTCAAGAAGTTAGAGAAAGTACAAAGGTTTGCAACAAGGCTAGTCCCAGAGCTCAAGGGAATGTCGTACGAGGAAAGGTTAAGGGAAATCGGACTGACGACGCTGGAGGACAGAAGGGTCAGGGGAGACATGATAACGACATACAAGATACTGCGGGGAATAGACAAGGTGGACAGAGATAGGATGTTCCAGAGAGGGGACACAGGGACAAGGGGTCACAACTGGAAGCTGAAGACTCAGACGAGTCACAGGGACGTTAGGAAGTATTTCTTCAGTCATAGAGTTGTCAGCAAGTGGAATAGCCTAGCAAGTGAAGTAGTGGAGGCAGGAACCATACATAGTTTTAAGAAGAGGTATGACAAAGCTCAGGAAGCAGAGAGAGAGAGGATCCAGTAGCGATCAGTGAAGAGGCGGGGCCAGGAGTTGAGTCTCGACCCCTGCAACCACAATTAGGTGAGTACAATTAGGTGAGTACACACACACACACACACACACACATATATATATATATATATATATATATACTGAAATGCTGTCTCCTACTAAGGAAGGGTGACCCAGAAAAGAAAACATTCACCATCATTCATTCCATTACTTTCTTGCCAGAAGTGTGTTGACATCACAATTTAGATGAGCCTCTGACCGCAACATCGCCCCTCCCTCAGAGTGCGTGTTCTTGACTGCTTGCTTGCGTGTTTTTGCGTGCTTGCGTCTCCAATCGGTCCAGCTGCTGCCTGTGGCTGTTCTTGTTTGCGTGTGAGTTCCTACGCATTTGCGTATTATGTGATTGTATACATGCTTACGTGCGTTTTCTAGTTTCAAGTTCTTGCGTGAGTGTTTTTAGGTGCTGGAGCACACGTTACGTGTACTCCGGTAGAACACTGGAGTGCAAGACCATGAAGGAAATTGATTACTCAAGATATTTTTGCCTTTTGACTCCAGTAACGTATAATCATGTTTAGAAAAAAAAAAAGGTCGCACTTTTACACGACTCCGAAAAAACATAATGACGGATTTTGTCACGGATATTAAACCAGTTACGACTGTAACGGCCTTCAAGTTTTTTTATTCACTCAAAACAGCCCAACTTCCTTCTCGTTTTACATCTCCAGGTGACGTGCCTACCACAGTACCAATACTACCACACAGAATAAACATACACAAAAGTTACACAAGGGTTTTATTTACCAACCGCACTGCCGGGTATGTCACTCTGGCAGTGGGGACGGCGACCAGTAACAAAGTGAAGGATGTCGCTAACCATAAAGTGATGTTGATCAGTGTGGGAGGATGTTGACCAGTGTGGGAGGATGTTGACCAGTGTGGGAGGATGTTGACCAGTGTGGGAGGATGTTGACCAGTGTGGGAGGATGTTGACCAGTGTGGGAGGATGTTGGCCAGTGTGGGAGGATGTTCACCAGTGTGGGAGGATGTTGACCAGTGTGGGAGGATGTTGACCAGTGTGGGAGGATGTTGGCCAGTGTGGGAGGATGTTGACCAGTGTGGGAGGATGTTGGCCAGTGTGGGAGGATGTTGACCAGTGTGGGAGGATGTTGACCAGTGTGGGAGGATGTTGACCAGTGTGGGAGGATGTTGGCCAGTGTGGGAGGATGTTGACCAGTGTGGGAGGATGTTGACCAGTGTGGGAGGATGTTGACCAGTGTGGGAGGATGTTGACCAGTGTGGGAGGATGTTGACCAGTGTGGGAGGATGTTGACCAGTGTGGGAGGATGTTGACCAATGTGGGAGGATGTTGGCCAGTGTGGGAGGATGTTGACCAGTGTGGGAGGATGTTGACCAGTGTGGGAGGATGTTGACCAGTGTGGGAGGATGTTGACCAGTGTGGGAGGATGTTGACCAGTGTGGGAGGATGTTGGCCAGTGTGGGAGGATGTTGACCAGTGTGGGAGGATGTTGGCCAGTGTGGGAGGATGTTGACCAGTGTGGGAGGATGTTGACCAGTGTGGGAGGATGTTGACCAGTGTGGGAGGATGTTGGCCAGTGTGGGAGGATGTTGACCAGTGTGGGAGGATGTTGGCCAGTGTGGGAGGATGTTGACCAGTGTGGGAGGATGTTGACCAGTGTGGGAGGATGTTGACCAGTGTGGGAGGATGTTGACCAGTGTGGGAGGATGTTGACCAGTGTGGGAGGATGTTGACCAATGTGGGAGGATGTTGGCCAGTGTGGGAGGATGTTGACCAGTGTGGGAGGATGTTGACCAGTGTGGGAGGATGTTGACCAGTGTGGTAGGATGTTGACCAGTGTGGGAGGATGTTGACCAGTGTGGGAGGATGTTGACCAATGTGGGAGGATGTTGGCCAGTGTGGGAGGATGTTGGCCAGTGTGGGAGGATGTTGACCAGTGTGGGAGGATGTTGACCAGTGTGGGAGGATGTTGACCAGTGTGGGAGGATGTTGACCAGTGTGGGAGGATGTTGACCAGTGTGGGAGGATGTTGACCAGTGTGGGAGGATGTTGACCAGTGTGGGAGGATGTTGACCAGTGTGGGAGGATCTTCACCTGTGTGGGAGAATGCTGACCAGTGTGGGAGGATGTTGACCAGTGTGGGAGGATGTTGACCAGTGTGGGAGGATGTTGACCAGTGTGGGAGGATGTTGACCAGTGTGGGAGGATGTTGACAGTGTGGGAGGATGTTGACCAGTGTGGGAGGATGTTGACCAGTGTGGGAGGATGTTGACCAGTGTGGGAGGATGTTGACCAATGTGGGAGGATGTTGACCAGTGTGGGAGGATGTTGACCAATGTGGGAGGATGTTGGCCAGTGTGGGAGGATGTTGGCCAGTGTGGGAGGATGTTGACCAGTGTGGGAGGATGTTGACCAGTGTGGGAGGATGTTGACCAATGTGGGAGGATGTTGGCCAGTGTGGGAGGATGTTGACCAGTGTGGGAGGATGTTGACCAGTGTGGGAGGATGTTGACCAGTGTGGGAGGATGTTGACCAGTGTGGGAGGATGTTGACCAGTGTGGGAGGATGTTGGCCAGTGTGGGAGGATGTTGACCAGTGTGGGAGGATGTTGGCCAGTGTGGGAGGATGTTGACCAGTGTGGGAGGATGTTGACCAGTGTGGGAGGATGTTGACCAGTGTGGGAGGATGTTGGCCAGTGTGGGAGGATGTTGACCAGTGTGGGAGGATGTTGGCCAGTGTGGGAGGATGTTGACCAGTGTGGGAGGATGTTGACCAGTGTGGGAGGATGTTGACCAGTGTGGGAGGATGTTGACCAGTGTGGGAGGATGTTGACCAGTGTGGGAGGATGTTGACCAATGTGGGAGGATGTTGGCCAGTGTGGGAGGATGTTGACCAGTGTGGGAGGATGTTGACCAGTGTGGGAGGATGTTGACCAGTGTGGTAGGATGTTGACCAGTGTGGGAGGATGTTGACCAGTGTGGGAGGATGTTGACCAATGTGGGAGGATGTTGGCCAGTGTGGGAGGATGTTGGCCAGTGTGGGAGGATGTTGACCAGTGTGGGAGGATGTTGACCAGTGTGGGAGGATGTTGACCAGTGTGGGAGGATGTTGACCAGTGTGGGAGGATGTTGACCAGTGTGGGAGGATGTTGACCAGTGTGGGAGGATGTTGACCAGTGTGGGAGGATGTTGACCAGTGTGGGAGGATCTTCACCTGTGTGGGAGAATGCTGACCAGTGTGGGAGGATGTTGACCAGTGTGGGAGGATGTTGACCAGTGTGGGAGGATGTTGACCAGTGTGGGAGGATGTTGACCAGTGTGGGAGGATGTTGACAGTGTGGGAGGATGTTGACCAGTGTGGGAGGATGTTGACCAGTGTGGGAGGATGTTGACCAGTGTGGGAGGATGTTGACCAATGTGGGAGGATGTTGACCAGTGTGGGAGGATGTTGACCAATGTGGGAGGATGTTGGCCAGTGTGGGAGGATGTTGGCCAGTGTGGGAGGATGTTGACCAGTGTGGGAGGATGTTGACCAGTGTGGGAGGATGTTGACCAGTGTGGGAGGATGTTGACCAGTGTGGGAGGATGTTGACCAGTGTGGGAGGATGTTGACCAGTGTGGGAGGATGTTGACCAGTGTGGGAGGATGTTGGCCAGTGTGGGAGGATGTTGACCAGTGTGGGAGGATGTTGACCAGTGTGGGAGGATGTTGACCAGTGTGGGAGGATGTTGACCAGTGTGGGAGGATGTTGACCAGTGTGGGAGAATGTTCACCTGTGTGGGAGGATGTTGACCAGTGTGGGAGGATGTTGACCAGTGTGGGAGGATGCTGACCAGTGTGGGAGAATGTTGACCAGTGTGGGAGGATGTTGACCAGTGTGGGAGGATGTTGACCAGTGTGGGAGGATGCTGACCAGTGTGGGAGGATGTTGACCAGTGTGGGAGGATGTTGACCAGTGTAGGAGGATGTTGACCAGTGTGGGAGGATGTTGACCAGTGTGGGAGGATGTTGACCAGTGTGAGAGGATGTTGACCAGTGTGGGAGGATGTTGACCAGTGTGGGAGGATGTTGACCAGTGTGGGAGGATGTTGACCAGTGTGGGAGGATGTTGGCCAGTGTGGGAGGATGTTGACCAGTGAGGGAGGATGCTGACCAGTGTGGGAGGATGTTGACCAGTGTGGGAGGATGTTGACCAGTGTGGGAGGATGTTGACCAGTGTGGGAGGATGTTGACCAGTGTGGGAGGATGTTGACCACTGTGGGGGGATGTTGACCAGTGTGGGAGGATGTTGACCAGTGTGGGAGGATGTTGACCAGTGTGGGAGGATGTTGACCACTGTGGGGGGATGTTGACCAGTGTGGGAGGATGTTGGCCAGTGTGGGAGGATGTTGACCAGTGTGGGAGGATGTTGACCAGTGTGGGAGGATGTTGACCAGTGTGGGAGGATGTTGACCAGTGTGGGAGGATGTTGACCAGTGTGGGAGGATGTTGACCAGTGTGGGAGGATGTTGACCACTGTGGGGGGATGTTGACCAGTGTGGGAGGATGTTGACCAGTGTGGGAGGATGTTGACCAGTGTGGGAGGATGTTGACCAGTGTGGGAGGATGTTGACCAGTGTGGGAGGATGTTGACCAGTGTGGGAGGATGTTGACCAGTGTGGGAGGATGTTGACCAGTGTGGGAGGATGTTGACCAGTGTGGGAGGATGTTGACCAGTGTGGGAGGATGTTGACCAGTGTGGGAGGATGTTGACCAGTGTGGGAGGATGTTGACCAGTGTGGGAGGATGTTGACCAGTGTGGGAGGATGTTGGCCAGTGTGGGAGGATGTTGACCAGTGTGGGAGGATGTTGACCAGTGTGGGAGGATGTTGACCAGTGTGGGAGGATGTTGACCAGTGTGGGAGGATGTTGACCAGTGTGGGAGGATGTTGACCAGTGTGGGAGGATGTTGACCAGTGTGGGAGGATGTTGACCAGTGTGGGAGGATGTTGGCCAGTGTGGGAGGATGTTGACCAGTGTGGGAGGATGTTGACCAGTGTGGGAGGATGTTGGCCAGTGTGGGAGGATGTTGACCAGTGTGGGAGGATGTTGACCAGTGTGGGAGGATGTTGACCAGTGTGGGAGGATGTTGACCAGTGTGGGAGGATGTTGACCAGTGTGGGAGGATGTTGACCAGTGTGGGAGGATGTTGACCAGTGTGGGAGGATGTTGACCAGTGTGGGAGGATGTTGACCAGTGTGGGAGGATGTTGACCAGTGTGGGAGGATGTTGACCAGTGTGGGAGGATGTTGACCAGTGTGGGAGGATGTTGACCAGTGTGGGAGGATGTTGACCAGTGTGGGGGGATGTTGACCAGTGTGGGAGGATGTTGGCCAGTGTGGGAGGATGTTGACCAGTGTGGGAGGATGTTGACCAGTGTGGGAGGATGTTGACCAGTGTGGGAGGATGTTGGCCAGTGTGGGAGGATGTTGACCAGTGTGGGAGGATGTTGACCAGTGTGGGAGGATGTTGACCACTGTGGGAGGATGTTGACCACTGTGGGGGTGTACTATGTAAGTGATACAACTAGAATGTTTGGATCAGCGATTGAGAGAACACACACATACGTGCTGCTACTACTACTGTTACTACTACTGCTGCTACTACTACTGTTACTACTACTGCTGCTACTACTACTGTTACTACTACTGCTGCTACTACTACTGTTACTACTACTGCTGCTACTACTACTGTTACTACCCACTGCCTTGCTCTACTCTGCGTACCACACCGCTGCACGCCTACTGCTTACTGCTTGCCTGCCACCGCTGCTACCACCACTGTTACCTACTACTACTGCTGCTACTGCTACCGCTGCTACCACCGCCTGCCTACTACCACCGTGCTACCTTACCTACCTGCCTGCACCACCTACCTGTTACCACCTACCTGCCTGCCACACCACTGCCACACCACCGCTGCCTACACCACCGCTGCATGCCTTGCCAACCGCTGCACCACTGTTCACCACACCGCTGCCACCACCACCGTCTACCATGCTGTTCCACACCGCTGCAACCACCACTGCTGCCATACTCCACACACACGTGCCTACCACTGCTGCACCACTATACTACCATCTGTCTCCTACTATCACTGTCCTACCTACCTGATTACTGCTGCTGTTACTACTATTGCAAGCACCAGCTACTGCTGCAATACTACTACTACTATTACTGTTACTCTACTGTTACTGCTACTACTGCACTCATTACCTGCTCACTGCTACTATTGCTATTGCTACTACTACTGCATACTATTATGTACTACTATTATTGTTCACTTATTACTATTACTACTATTATTACTGTTACTACTGTTAATACTACTATTATTACTTCTATTATTACTATTATTACTACTATTATTACTGCTTCTAGTA
>NC_091312.1:3752756-3850256 GCF_038502225.1 Cherax quadricarinatus | reverse complement strand
AATATTGTGGCTGGAACAATATTGTGGCTGGAACAATATTGTGGCTGGAACAATATTGTGGCTGGAACAATATTGTGGCTGGGACAATATTGTGGCTGGAACAATATTGTGGCTGGAACAATATTGTGGCTGGGACAATATTGTGGCTGGGACAATATTGTGGCTGGAACAATGTTGTGGCTGGAACAATATTGTGGCTGGAACAATATTGTGGCTGGGACAATATTGTGGCTGGAACAATATTGTGGCTGGTACAATATTGTGGCTGGAACAATATTGTGGCTGGAACAATATTGTGGCTGGAACAATATTGTGGCTGGAATAATATTGTGGCTGGGACAATATTGTGGCTGGAACAATATTGTGGCTGGAACAATATTGTGGCTGGGACAATATTGTGGCTGGAACAATATTGTGGCTGGGACAATATTGTGGCTGGAACAATATTGTGGCTGGTACAATATTGTGGCTGGTACAATATTGTGGCTGGAACAATATTGTGGCTGGAACAATATTGTGGCTGGGACAATATTGTGGCTGGGACAATATTGTGGCTGGGACAATATTGTGGCTGGAACAATATTGTGGCTGGGACAATATTGTGGCTGGTACAATATTGTGGCTGGAACAATATTGTGGCTGGAACAATATTGTGGCTGGGACAATACTGTGGCTGGGACAATATTGTGGCTGGTACAATATTGTGGCTGGAACAATATTGTGGCTGGAACAATATTGTGGCTGGAACAATATTGTGGCTGGGACAATATTGTGGCTGGAACAATATTGTGGCTGGAACAATATTGTGGCTGGAACAATATTGTGGCTGGAACAATATTGTGGCTGGAACAATATCGTGGCTGGAACAATATCGTGGCTGGAACAATATCGTGGCTGGAACAATATCGTGGCTGGAACAATATCGTGGCTGGAACAATATCGTGGCTGGAACAATATGGTCCAGGTCGGACCGAAATGTTGTCGTAAGTTCCATTCTTCTATGTGTTGGTTATTTACGAAATGGAGAGTCAGAGGGAATCCTCTACGGTTACAAATTTAGGTCAAAGTGTCAGCACCACAGTGGTGTAAGAAGTGTCAGCACTGTGGTGCTGACACTTCTTACCCCACCACACTGTTGGCAAGTCTTCTGCCACAAGAGTTGGTTACGAGAGACGCATTACCGATGCTTTATCAAGAGTTTGTGTGCGTGTGTGTGTGTGTGTGTGTGTGTGTGTGTGTGTGTGTGTGTGTGTGTGTGTGTGTGTGTGTGTGTGTGTGTGTGTGTGTGTGTGTGTATCATATACTGGGAAACCTCTTGTATACTTGGCAAAGTCTTTCACATGATGTGGCTAACTTCGGGTCAAAATATTGTTTCATTGTCTGCTTACCCAGACTGAAAGTTTCCCTTTCTCTCTGTAACAAGAGACAGCACATAGACAGGTATATGAACTCAAGGTCCAGTGATATCAAGTTCGATTAAGGTCTTACAAGCCACAAAGGTCAATATACATTCCAAGAGTTTCAGAAGGTGGGGAGAAAGTGAGAGAGAGACTGTGTGTACTCATTTCTATGCACTTACCTGTATGTGCTTCCAGGGAGTTAAGCCTTATCTCCCAGCCCCGGTTCTCAACTTACTGCATGCCAGATTTATCTCTCCTAGCTTCGTGATCCCTATCGTACCTATTCTTAAAACTTTACATGGAGCCTGCCTTCATCATTTCGTCAACCCCAATCTACTTCTAGATCATCCTGACGCTGAAGATATTCTCCTTTACATCACTGTGACACGTTTGTGTCTAACTTTTAGCTGTACCCACAAGTACCTCTTTCCCAAATTTCAACCTTTCCCACCCATCCCATCACTTCCACTGAGTATTTTGTATGTTGTTAATATGTCTACCCAGAGTTTTCTGTTCTCCAATGTCGTTAGATTCAATTCCGTTAGCTTCTCCTCCTAGCTCATACAACCTTAGCTCTGAAATTAGCTTCCCTGCATACCTCAGTAGATTCTCCAGTTACTTACATGCTTTCTTTCATGTGTGGGTTCCATGCTGGTACTGCACACTCGAAGATGGGCCTGACATATACTGTAAACACATTCTTGAGATTCCTGAAGGTCACTCTTAAATTTGCAGACGAGCTTTGTCTGCGAAGATTATTCCGGTGATGTCGGCCTCTAGTTAAATGCTAGGCGCCTTGCTCACTCCAAGGTATCTTCTTTGAGTGAGATTCGTAATCTCTGTCCACTGTATCCTATTTTCTTGCCCCTTCCCACTGCATTTTCTGCAGTGTTTCAAATCCAATTGCAGCATTTTCTTATTCTCTTCTGTTGACATTTTCCTTGTTAGGTTTCGATCATCAGCAAAACGAAGACACATCTGACTCAGTCCCATCTGGTTTCTCACTCACATTACCCAAAAACAGACTGGTCCTAATACCGATTATTTGTGGTATTCAGCTTGTAACTCTTCCCCATTCTAACATCTCTTCTCGGACAGTCATACTTTGCTTCCTTTCCCAAAAGTACGCCTTAATACACAAGAATAGGTTAACTGTTGTTCCTGTTTGCACCTCAGGTTTTAGCCTCAGCTTCTTGTTGGGTACAGGAACAATTGCCTTTTTTTGCAGTCTAAGAAAATGCAGTCCACCCATCCCTCTCCCTTCTCACTCACATCCGTTACTTTGTCATAGAACTCCAACAGGTTGGCAAGACAAGATTTGCCATCTTTGAACCCGTTCCGGCTGTTGTGTGTGTGTATGTGTGTGCGTGTACTCAACTAGTTGGGGTTACAGGGGTCGAGTCACAGCTCCTGACCCCGCCTCTTCACTGGCCGCTGCTAGGTCACTCTTCCTGTTCCATGAGCTTTATCATGCCTCTTCTTAAAGCTATGTATGGATCCTGCCTCAACTACATCACTGCAGAAACCCAGACTATTCCATTTACTGACAACTTTGCGACTGAAGAAATAATTCCTAACATCCCTGTGAATCATCTGAGTCTTCAACTTCCAACTTTGACCCCTTGCTGCTGTGTCCCATCTCTGGAACATCCTGTCTCTGCCCACCTTGTCGATTCCTCTCAGTATTTTATACGTCGTTATCATAATATCCCTATCTCTTCTGTCCTCCAGTGTCGTTAGGTAGATTTCTCTTAACCTCTTCTCGTAAGACATGCCCCTTAGCTCCGGGACTAGCCTTGTTGCAAACCATTACACTTTCTCTAATTTCCTTACGTGCTTGGCAAGGTGTGGGTTCCAAACTGGTGCTGCATAGTCCAATATAGGCCTAGCGTACACAGTGTACAGGGTCCTTATTGAGATGTCGGAATGCTATTCTTAGGTTTGCTAGGCGCCCGTATGCTGCAGCAGTTATTTGGTTGATGTGCGACTCAGGAGATGTGCCCCAAGATCCTTTTCTTGAATGAGATTTGTAGTCTCTGGCCCTCTAGACTGTACTCCATCTGCTATCTTCTTTGCCTTTCCCCAATCTTCATGGTTTTGCACTTGGTGGGGTTGAACTCCAGGAGCCAGTTTTTAGACCAGGCCTGCAGCCTGTCCAGATCCCTTTGTAGTTCTGCATGGTACTCGTCCAATTCAATTATTCTCATCAACTTCACATCATTTGCAAACAGGGACACTTCTGAGTCTATTCATTCCGTCATGTCGTTCACAAATATAAGAAACAGCACCGGTCCAAGGACTGACCCCTGTGGAACCCCGCTCGGCACAGGCACACACTCTGACACCTCGTCACGTACCATGACTCGCTGTCTTCCCGACAAGTATTCCCTGATCCATTGTAGTGCCTTCCCTGTTATCCCTGTCTGGTCCTCCAGTTTATGCACTAATCTCTTGTGTGGAACTGTGTCAAACGCCTTTTTACAGTCCAAGAAAACGCAATTTATCCACCCCTCTCTCTCTTGTCTTACTGCTGTCACCATGTCATAGAACTCCAGTAGGTTTATGACACACGATTTCCTGTCCCTAAAACTGTGCTGGTTATCGTTGATAAGCTCATTTCTTTCTAGATGCTTCACCATTCTACTCCTGATAATCTCCATGATTTTGCATACTGTACATTCCAGTGACATTGGTCTGTAGTTTAATGCTTCGTGTCTGTCTCCTTTTTTTAAAAATTGGGACTACATTTGCTGTCTTCCATACCTCAGGTAGTCACTCTGTTTCGATAGATGTGTTGAAAATTGTTGTTAGTGGTACACATAGCGCCTCTGCTCCCTCTCTCAGGACCCATGGAGAGATGTTATCCGGCCCCATTGCCTTTGAGGTATCTAGCTCGCTAGCAGCCTCTTCACTTCTTCCTCGGTTGTATGTATTGTCTTTCTGGAGTCCCTTCTGTCTCCTCTGTGTACACTTCTTAGAATCTCATGTTGAGCTCCTCACATACTTCGCAGTCATTTCTTGTGATCTCCGCTCCTTCCTTTCTCAGCCTGATTACCTGGTCCTTGACTGGTGTTTTCCTCCTGATGTGGCTGTACAACAGCTTCAGGTCAGATTTGCCTTTTGTTATGTCTGTCATTTTCGTATTGTTGTTGGGCCTCCCTTCTTACCTGTGCACACTCATTTCTGGCTCTACGACTGCTCTCCTTATTCTCCTGGGTCCTTTGCCTTCTATACTTCTTCCATTCTCTAGCACACTTGGTTTTGGCCTCCCTGCACTTCTGGGTGAACAAAGGGATCATCTTGGCTTTCTTGTTATTTCTGTTACCCTTGGGTACAAACCTCTCCTCAGCTCCTTGCATATTGTTGTCACATATTCCATCATCTCACGTACTGACTTCCCTGCCAGTTCTCTGTCCACTGAACCCCGTGCAAGAAATTCTTCATGCCTGTGTAGCCCCTTCTCTTGTAGTTTGGCTTCATTCATTCTGACCTTCCTGCTTCCTTCCCCACTTGTAACTATGTATTCGAAGCTCAGAACCACGTTATCACTGGCCCTGAGGTGTCTTTCATATGTGATGTCCTCAATATCTGCGCTACTCAAGGTGAATACTAGGTCCAGTCTTACTGGTTCATCCTCTCTTCTCTCTCTAGTAGTGTACCTTATGTGTTGCTACATGAGGTTTTCCAGTACCACCTCCATCATCTTAGCCCTCCTCGTTTCTGGGCCCCCATGTGGCTCCAGGTTCTCCCAGTTAATTTCCTTGTGATTGAAGTCACACACAACCAGCAGCTTTGTCCTGCTCGCATGAGCCCTTCTGGCCACTTCAGCCAGTGTGTCAACCATGGCTCTGTTATTCTCATCATACTCTTGCCTTGCCCTCCTGCTGTTCTGTGGTGGGTTATACATCATTGCAATTATCACTTTGGGACCTCCAGTCTGAAGTGTTCCTATTATGTAGTCTCTTGCTTCTCCTCTGTCTCTTTTCTCCAGTTCATCAAAATCCCATTGGTTTTTGATGAGCAATGCCACTCCCCCACTCCCTCTGTAGCTTCTGTCTCCTCAGGATCTGATATCCCATTGGATAGACGGCATCTGTTATCATTCCTGTGAGCTTGGTTTCTGTGATAGCTATGATGTCTGGTGATGCCTCTTTGATTCTTTCGTGCCACTCCTCTCACTTATTCGTTATTCCATCAGCGTTGGTGTACTATACCTTCGATTTCCTCTCCAACACTGTGTTCTGGGAGAGTCTGTTGGGTTGGGGGCCCTGGCAGTGTGCTGTGGGATTCTACAGCATAGTGTGTGGTGGGGGCTGTAAGTTTGGATTGTGTGCTGTGTTGGGATAGCGTGTTTGGTTGTGGAGTTCTGAAGGTGGTTGTGTGTGTGCTTGCTCTTGTTGCTCTGCCCTACTCTGGTTGCCTTCTGCTGACTCTGTCCTTGTCTCTCTTCGTAGCCCCTTTCGTTGCTGTGTCCTCTCCCTCAGCTGCTGTCATTCTGTTCTTCTGTCATTGTCTAGGAACAACCTCTTGTATGTTGATGATTCCTTCAACAGTGGTTTCTCTTGCAGGATCCTGTTCCACACCTTTTCTGTTTGACCGTGTGTGTGTGTGTCTGTCTGTGTGTGTGTGTGTGTGTGTGTGTGTACTCACCTAATTGTACTCACCTAATTGTTGTTGCAGGGGTCAAGACTAGCTCCTGGCCCCGCCTCTTCACTGAACGCTACTAGGTTCTCTCTCTCCCTGCTCCATGAGCTTCATCATACCTCAGTGACTGAAGAAATACTTCCTAACATCCCTTTGACTCATCTGAGTCTTCAACTTCTAAGTGTGACCCCTAGTTTCTGTGTCCCCTCTCGGGAACATCCTTTCTCTGTCCACCGTGTGTGTGTGTGTGTGTGTGTGTGTGTGTGTGTGTGCGCGCACTGAACATCAACCAGTAACTAACATAGCTATGAACCCATTATTTAGCAGAGTAACTGAAGAGTGAAACAGAAAAGGTAAACTGCCGCATCCTGACGACTTCAACATCCTCCACTTGGTGCTTGTTAACTGCACTCATACCCGCCACAAACACCTGACATCCTCGATACACAGAATCTACCACGTATGTCTTAGAAGATAAAGGGTCCTCTGAGGAGCAAGCAGTGCTAGTGTTTCCTGTATCTAACCGAATATAAATCCACATTCAGTGTTTATAAATGAATCAATATCCTTTGGTGTTTATGAGTCAAAATCTGTAGTTATTCATTTAGATTTTGCTCATAATATGAAACTTATAGATTTGCTTACCGGAGAAGAACTGTGCGCCTCGAGAACTTGTCAGAGACACAGGAATGAGGGTCACAGAGCGGATGCTGCACATTGGTAAGTAGGAGATGAACTGTTTGTATTGGAGGGAGGAAAGGGAAGAGTGGAGTGAGGAAGGATTGTGAGTGATGATTGGAAGATGGGGCTGTAAGGAACTTATATGAGGGTTACGGAGAGGAGTGAGGTAGCAGGCCAGGATGTAGGATGTACAGCAAATCACCATAGCACAGTTGATCACCACAACACCTTGCACCACCTCAGGACCTACGATCGCAGCACCTAGGATCAACACAGCACCTTGGATATATCACGAAAGAGCAGAAAAGCGAGAGCCTGGCATTATCTACCATCCCAGCATACATACATTTTAGGTACATTTTTTTTTAATCATCGATTGTGAAAGTGATCTTCTACAGAGGAATTTAATTAGCATACTTTCTCACAGGAGACTCCAGTGTTTCACTTCTCTTATTAAAATTAGAAACATTTACATCCCAACAAACATAGAATTCTTTGAATTGGGAACAAAATACACCAACCAGGAATTTCGTAAGGTACATATATATATATATATATATATATATATATATATATATATATATATATATATATATATATATATATATATATATATATATATATATATATATATATATATATATATATTATTTTTATTAACACATAAGCAGTTTCCCACCAAGGCAGGGTGGCCCGAAAAAGAGAAACTTTCCCCATCATTCACTCCATCACTGTCTTGCCAGAGGCGCACTTACACTACAGTTATAAAACTGCAACACAAACACATCTTTCAGAGTGCAGACACTGTACTTCCCATCTCCAGGATTCAGGTCCAGCACTGCCGGTTTCCCTGAATCCCTTCATAAATATTACCCCGTTCACACTCTAACGGCACGTCAAGTCCTAAATCATTTGTCTCCATTCGCTCCTATCTAACACGCTCAATCATGCTTGCTGGAAGTCCAAGCGCTTCGCACACAAAACCTCCTTTACCCCCTCCCTCCAACCTTTCCTAGGCCGGCCTCTACCCCGCCTTCCTTCCACTATAAATTTATACATTCTCGAAGTCATTCTAGTTTGTTCCATTCTCTCTGCATATCCGAACCACCTCAATTATATATATATATATATATATATATATATATATATATATATATATATATATATATATATATATATATATATATATATATATTTAACCCTCGGGGATGGGATACACAAGGTAAAATAGGAACTGGATATTTTGGCCTCAGACTTTGAAATACAACTTGAAGAGTTTCACTTGTTTTTCACAATTTTAGTTGGTCCATCAAGACATAACTACACGACCAACCTAACTACACGTCATACTCTACCACATCAAATCATCTGCTAGTATGACAATTGTAATATTTTCCACCGCCCAGCCCCCTGTTTATGGAAGAAACATTGGAAATAATGTGACGCTATAAAAGCAGAAAACGTCAGTGGGAAACGTTAATCATCGTTATTGAGTTCTTGAGTAAAGAACAACAGAGAAATTATCCAGTGACGGCCAATTTAAGAGTCCTGGACGAGTTTTCAAAATATAATGAATGCGTCCAGCCGCGGACACTGTCATCATACAATCTCGCGCTGGAGTTACGAGCGAAACAATTTTCAGCATGATACAGCAGGCGGTCACCCTGACGGAACCTAGACTTATGTAGTGCTCAGGAAGAGAGCTACATAAAAAAAGGGATGGGAGGTATCGATTTCGGGGGTCACCGCCCCTGCGGTCCGGTCCCAGACCAGGTATAAGTATCATTACTGCAGTCATGCGGAGCTAAACCGGCTGGAGGTCTCATAGAGCCTTGGGGGAATGGCAGGTAATCAGGTTTGATATATAAAAGTCGAAAGATAGCTTCATTTTCATGGATAATAAATCTTTAATTCGCATCGAGGATGGATGAGGGGCGATGAGAAATACAAAAAAAAAAAAAAGAACGAGGAAGAAAAGTCAATAATAGTTGACAAAGCTATATTGATGCAGGAACGGCTAGTTCGTACATCAATACAGCCTTCCTGCAGAAGACAGCGCAGAAACATATAGATGCACAACTTGCCTAGGAACTATAAGCTAAAACCATTAACAGGAACACATTTACGTATTCACACATTTACTGCTGTATCGATTTCAAGCAAACTGTGAAAACTAGCTCAAAATTACTGGTTTCTTATCATGGTTAACGTGACACCTTGACGTCTAATTTAGACTGATGTAGTAATTTATGTCAATATTCGAGGGGAGGAGATAACGGTGGGTTTCCAGACCCTCAGAGAATTAGCCTCGTGTGTGCATACGAGAACTTCAGCCTCTCTTTCTAATGAGTTTTTAATGGAGTATTGGAAGATTATCTTGACTCGTCCAGTGTGGAATGTTTATTTGCGTCGCACTCTTACTAAAGAAAGATAAAGACATTAAGTCATTGTTGTGACCGGTCCATTAGTTGCCATTATCAAGTTTCATAAGTCCTGTCCCAGGAGACATATTCCCTTTTTCCTAGGAATTTGCTTTAACCTTCAGACCATTCGTACTGGTGGAAGACTTTGTTATACGTCCTGTCCTTACCAGACACAGGTGAGATTACACACTGCCGTAACATATGCATAAATTTGGCTTCAGCTAAGCCCAATAAGACTCATTTTTTTATTTAACACCAAAATACCGTCAAATATCCCTGATTATGATAAATATCGCCATTCCTAACGCCATCTTGTAACTCGTGGATCATTATCAAGTAGTTGGTAATAGTTATAGAAGGATCGAAACGTCGTCTAAAGTTACCCAGCAAGTTGCATTTGCTGCAGCTCAAGACAGTAACAGAAAAACATATACAGTAATTAACCAAGATTAAAACAGCTGTCACTTACCTTAGCCTCCAGGGTTTGAAGTTTGTTAACTCTAGGCCGCATCCCACCGCTGCCAGGACCTGCTGAGGGCAGCAGTGTCGACTGGTGACCCACAAGCAGGAGAGAAGAAGATATTTGTAAGTTAGAGTAAGTTTTTATTGTGGTTTACGTATATAAAACAGTACTGCTACACCCTGCCTTCACTCAGCAATACTACACTGTCTCATCACTCAGCACTACTACACTGTCTTCACTCAGCACTACTACACTGTCTCATCACTCAGCACTACTACACTGTCTTCACTCAGCACTACTACACTGTCTTCACTCAGCACTACTACACTGTCTTCACTCAGCACTACTACACCCTGTCTTCGCTCAGCACTACTACACTGTCTTCACTCAGCACTACTACACTCTCTCATCACTCAGCACTACTACACTGTCTTCACTCAGCACTACTACACTGTCTTCACTCAGCACTACTACACTCTCTCATCACTCAGCACTACTACACTGTCTTCACTCAGCACTACTACACTGTCTTCACTCAGCACTACTACACTGTCTTCACTCAGCACTACTACACCCTGTCTTCGCTCAGCACTACTACACTGTCTTCACTCAGCACTACTACACTCTCTCATCACTCAGCACTACTACACTGTCTTCACTCAGCACTACTACACTGTCTTCACTCAGCACTACTACACTCTCTCATCACTCAGCACTACTACACTGTCTTCACTCAGCACTACTACACTGTCTTCACTCAGCACTACTACACTGTCTTCGCTCAGCACTACTACACTGTCTTCACTCAGCACTACTACACTCTCATCACTCAGCACTACTACACTGTCTTCACTCAGCACTACTACACTGTCTTCACTCAGCACTACTACACTCTCTCATCACTCAGCACTACTACACTCTCTCATCACTCAGCACTACTACACTGTCTTCACTCAGCACTACTACACTGTCTTCACTCAGCACTACTACACTCATCACTCAGCACTACTACACTGTCTTCACTCAGCACTACTACACTGTCTTCACTCAGCACTACTACACTCATCACTCAGCACTACTACACTGTCTTCACTCAGCACTACTACACTCATCACTCAGCACTACTACACTGTCTTCACTCAGCACTACTACACTGTCTTCACTCAGCACTACTACACTCATCACTCAGCACTACTACACTGTCTTCACTCAGCACTACTACACTGTCTTCACTCAGCACTACTACACTCATCACTCAGCACTACTACACTGTCTTCACTCAGCATTACTACACTGTCTTCACTCAGCATTACTACACTGTCTTCACTCAGCACTACTACACTCATCACTCAGCACTACTACACTGTCTTCACTCAGCACTACTACACTGTCTTCACTCAGCATTACTACACTGTCTTCACTCAGCACTACTACACTCTCTTCACTCAGCACTACTACACTCTCTTCACTCAGCACTACTACACTGTCTTCACTCAGCACTACTACACTGTCTTCACTCAGCACTACTACACTGTCTTCACTCAGCACTACTACACTGTCTTCACTCAGCACTACTACACTGTCTTCACTCAGCACTACTACACTGTCTTCACTCAGCACTACTACACTGTCCACACTCAGCACTACTACACTGTCCACACTCAGCACTACTACACTGTCCACACTCAGCACTACTACACTGTCCACACTCAGCACTACTACACTGTCCACACTCAGCACTACTACACTGTCTTCACTCAGCACTACTACACTATCTTCACTCAGCACTACTACACTGTCCACACTCAGCACTACTACACTGTCCACACTCAGCACTACTACACTGTCTTCACTCAGCATTACTACACTGTCCGCACTCAGCACTACTACACTGTCCACACTCAGCAATACTACACTGTCCACACTCAGCACTACTACACTGTCTTCACTCAGCACTACTACACTATCTTCACTCAGCACTACTACACTGTCCACACTCAGCACTACTACACTGTCTTCACTCAGCACTACTACACTATCTTCACTCAGCACTACTACACTGTCCACACTCAGCACTACTACACTGTCCACACTCAGCACTACTACACTGTCTTCACTCAGCACTACTACACTGTCTTCACTCAGCACTACTACACTGTCTTCACTCAGCACTACTACACTGTCCACACTCAGCACTACTACACTGTCCACACCCAGCACTACTACACTGTCTTCACTCAGCACTACTACACTGTCCACACTCAGCACTACTACACTGTCCACACTCAGCACTACTACACTGTCTTCACTCAGCACTACTACACTGTCTTCACTCAGCACTACTACACTGTCTTCACTCAGCACTACTACACTGTCTTCACTCAGCACTACTACACTGTCTTCACTCAGCACTACTACACTGTCTTCACTCAGCACTGCTACACTGTCTTCACTCAGCACTACTACACTGTCTTCACTCAGCACTACTACACTGTCTTCACTCAGCACTACTACACTGTCTTCACTCAGCACTACTACACTGTCTTCACTCAGCACTACTACACTGTCTTCACTCAGCACTACTACACTGTCTTCACTCAGCACTACTACACTGTCTTCACTCAGCACTACTACACTGTCTTCACTCAGCACTGCTACACTGTCTTCACTCAGCACTACTACACTGTCTTCACTCAGCACTACTACACTGTCTTCACTCAGCACTACTACACTGTCTTCACTCAGCACTGCTACACTGTCTTCACTCAGCACTACTACACTGTCTTCACTCAGCACTACTACACTGTCTTCACTCAGCACTGCTACACTGTCTTCACTCAGCACTACTACACTGTCCACACTCAGCACTACTACACTGTCTTCACTCAGCACTACTACACTGTCCACACTCAGCACTACTACACTGTCTTCACTCAGCACTACTACACTGTCCACACTCAGCACTACTACACTGTCTTCACTCAGCACTACTACACTGTCTTCACTCAGCACTACTACACTGTCCACACTCAGCACTACTACACTGTCCACACTCAGCACTACTACACTGTCCACACTCAGCACTACTACACTGTCCACACTCAGCACTACTACACTGTCTACACTCAGCACTACTACACTGTCTACACTCAGCACTACTACACTGTCTACACTCAGCACTACTACACTGTCTACACTCAGCACTACAACACTGTCTACACTCAGCACTACTACACTGTCTACACTCAGCACTACTACACTGTCTACACTCAGCACTACTACACTGTCTACACTCAGCACTACTACACTGTCCACACTCAGCACTACTACACTGTCCACACTCAGCACTACTACACTGTCCACACTCAGCACTACTACACTGTCTACACTCAGCACTACTACACTGTCTACACTCAGCACTACTACACTGTCCACACTCAGCACTACTACACTGTCTACACTCAGCACTACTACACTGTCTACACTCAGCACTACTACACTGTCTTCACTCAGCACTACTACACTGTCTTCACTCAGCACTACTACACTGTCTACACTCAGCACTACTACACTGTCTACACTCAGCACTACTACACTGTCTACACTCAGCACTACTACACTGTCCACACTCAGCACTACTACACTGTCTACACTCAGCACTACTACACTGTCTACACTCAGCACTACTACACTGTCTACACTCAGCACTACTACACTGTCTTCACTCAGCACTACTACACTGTCCACACTCAGCACTACTACACTGTCTACACTCAGCACTACTACACTGTCTACACTCAGCACTACTACACTGTCTACACTCAGCACTACTACACTGTCCACACTCAGCACTACTACACTGTCTACACTCAGCACTACTACACTGTCCACACTCAGCACTACTACACTGTCTACACTCAGCACTACTACACTGTCTACACTCAGCACTACTACACTGTCCACACTCAGCACTACTACACTGTCCACACTCAGCACTACTACACTGTCCACACTCAGCACTACTACACTGTCTACACTCAGCAATACTACACTGTCCACACTCAGCACTACTACACTGTCTACACTCAGCACTACTACACTGTCTACACTCAGCACTACTACACTGTCCACACTCAGCACTACTACACTGTCTACACTCAGCACTACTACACTGTCCACCACACTCAGCACTACTACACTGTCTACACTCAGCACTACTACACTGTCCACACTCAGCACTACTACACTGTCTACACTCAGCACTACTACACTGTCCACACTCAGCACTACTACACTGTCTACACTCAGCACTACTACACTGTCTACACTCAGCACTACTACACTGTCTACACTCAGCACTACTACACTGTCCACACTCAGCACTACTACACTGTCCACACTCAGCACTACTACACTGTCTACACTCAGCACTACTACACTGTCCACACTCAGCACTACTACACTGTCCACACTCAGCACTACTACACTGTCTACACTCAGCACTACTACACTGTCTACACTCAGCACTACTACACTGTCCACACTCAGCACTACTACACTGTCTACACTCAGCACTACTACACTGTCTACACTCAGCACTACTACACTGTCCACACTCAGCACTACTACACTGTCTACACTCAGCACTACTACACTGTCCACACTCAGCACTACTACACTGTCTACACTCAGCACTACTACACTGTCTACACTCAGCACTACTACACTGTCTACACTCAGCACTACTACACTGTCTACACTCAGCACTACTACACTGTCTACACTCAGCACTACTACACTGTCTACACTCAGCACTACTACACTGTCTACACTCAGCACTACTTGTTACATTCACATGAATCATTCACAAATATGGTTGAAATAAAACATTATAATGTATGGCTGAAAAAAAAACCAGACATGTGTTAACGTGGCTTCATAAAAACATAAAAGGTTTTAATTGATAACAATATCTGAAGTTCCCAAATGCTTAAGTTCCAAGTTTTGATTCAGGAATTGTTTACAATAAATGGAAAATATAGAAAGTGTCTTTAAAAAAAGGAAACTGACTTCCACAGTAAAACTGGCTGGCAGACAATGTCTGACAGTGGCTGGCAGACAATGTCTGACAGTGGCTGGCAGACAATGTCTGACAGTGGCTGGCAGACAATGTCTGACAGTGGCTGGCAGACAATGTCTGACAGTGGCTGGCAGACAATGTCTGACAGTGGCTGGCAGACAATATCTGACAGTGGCTGGCAGACAATATCTGACAGTGGCTGGCAGACAATGTCTGACAGTGGCTGGCAGACAATATCTGAGAGTGGCTGGCAGACAATGTCTGACAGTGGCTGGCAGACAATATCTGACAGTGGCTGGCAGACAATATCTGACAGTGGCTGGCAGACAATGTCTGACAGTGGCTGGCAGACAATATCTGATAGTGGCTGGCAGACAATATCTGAGAGTGGCTGGCAGACAATATCTGACAGTGGCTGGCAGACAATATCTGAGAGTGGCTGGCAGACAGTATCTGACAGTGGCTGGCAGACAATATCTGACAGTGGCTGGCAGACAATGTCTGACAGTGGCTGGCAGACAATATCTGACAGTGGCTGGCAGACAATATCTGACAGTGGCTGGCAGACAATGTCTGACAGTGGCTGGCAGACAATGTCTGACAGTGGCTGGCAGACAATGTCTGACAGTGGCTGGCAGACAATATCTGATAGTGGCTGGCAGACAATATCTGACAGTGGCTGGCAGACAATATCTGAGAGTGGCTGGCAGACAATATCTGAGAGTGGCTGGCAGACAATATCTGAGAGTGGCTGGCAGACAATATCTGAGAGTGGCTGGCAGACAATATCTGAGAGTGGCTGGCAGACAATATCTGAGAGTGGCTGGCAGACAGTATCTGACAGTGGCTGGCAGACAATATCTGACAGTGGCTGGCAGACAATATCTGACAGTGGCTGGCAGACAATATCTGAGAGTGGCTGGCAGACAATATCTGAGAGTGGCTGGCAGACAATATCTGAGAGTGGCTGGCAGACAATATCTGAGAGTGGCTGGCAGACAATATCTGAGAGTGGCTGGCAGACAATATCTGAGAGTGGCTGGCAGACAGTATCTGACAGTGGCTGGCAGACAATATCTGACAGTGGCTGGCAGACAATATCTGACAGTGGCTGGCAGACAATATCTGAGAGTGGCTGGCAGACAATATCTGAGAGTGGCTGGCAGACAATATCTGAGAGTGGCTGGCAGACAATATCTGAGAGTGGCTGGCAGACAATATCTGAGAGTGGCTGGCAGACAATATCTGAGAGTGGCTGGCAGACAGTATCTGACAGTGGCTGGCAGACAATATCTGACAGTGGCTGGCAGACAATATCTGACAGTGGCTGGCAGACAATATCTGACAGTGGCTGGCAGACAATATCTGACAGTGGCTGGCAGACAATATCTGACAGTGGCTGGCAGACAATGTCTGACAGTGGCTGGCAGACAATAACTGACAGTGGCTGGCAGACAATGGCTGACAGTGGCTGGCATTAACTCACCGGGATGTAGGTGTAGTAATGTCTTCGATGCCTCATCGTACCGTCTCGCAGCTTCATGGTCGGGCATGCATACACCCAGAGGTGTGTATGTATATCTCAGTGTATGTATACACAGAGTTTCTTTCAGTCCCTGTTGAAGAGCTTATAGCACTCGTGACTGCTAGTGTACAGGTGATATGTAGCCCTAATGATCCTCGTGCAGCCGATAGGCTTTAAACCTCACAAACCAGCACAGGTGGTGGTGCGTGATGAGTGGTGAACCACTGTACTGACTCACCACAACTTGTATTAACGTCTTTGACCAGACGTTTACTGGTCTGGAGTCCTGACTTGTGTACAAACAATATTCTGTACTCTGCCTTGTAGAGAGGACGAATTATATAGAATTATTTTCTAAATAATTGTGTTCGTGGTTCGTGTCTCATTTAGATTTAGTTTCGTTTTGAGTATAATAATTGTGGGAAAAATTACGCTTTTTATGCTTCCTGTATCTCGTTAATTTCTTTAAATATTTGAGATTAATAAATGTTATTATTATAATAAGCTTATTACGAAGAACTGTCATGTATAGGACGCGCTACGTCTGGCAGACAAGTGTTTACAAGTAGTATTGTTGTTCACAAAGTTAACAATCACCAGTTAAATGGTCTGGTTGATGAAGATAAGATAAAATAAGATAAGATTTCGTTCGGATTTTTAACCCCGGAGGGTTAGCCACCCAGGATAACCCAAGAAAGTCAGTGCGTCATCGAGGACTGTCTAACTTATTTCCATTGGGGTCCTTAATCTTGTCCCCCAGGATGCGACCCACACCAGTTGACTAACACCCAGGTACCTATTTGCTGCTAGGTGAACATGACAACAGGTGTAAGAAAACGCGTTGAAATGTTTCCACCCGCCGGGAATCGAACCCGGGCCCTCCGTGTGTGAAGCGGGAGCTTTAGCCACCAGACGTTAGTCATGATGATAGATAGTCACGATGATAGTCACGATGATAGTCAGCTTTAGTCACAATATGAGGCGTCACGTGATATGCCGGTTATATCCCAAGATGTGGAATGAATATTGCACAAACAACCCGCACACAGGAGAGAGGAGCTGACCACGACGCTTCGGTTCAACTTGGACTATTTATCAGTGTTGAGGCGATACCAATGATTTTTTCTCTTTACCAATACCGACATTCCATTTTATTTCAGTACAGATACTGTAGCACACCCCAGTTATGTCACAGGTGTGTGACAAGTCTGTCACGCGTGTGTAACGGGTATATCACAGACATGATACGTCAGGTTAAGGCAGCAAGTTTACCAGCTGACTTTTGACGGCCGTCAAGCACCAGCCTCATAACTCTCCCACACTGAAATTAGAAACCTGGATGGTAAGTCAGAATCACCATAATAACTGCAAAATTGCTTTTAAACGAGATTTATTGACCTGACAAGTGGGTAAAGTGAGCTCCTCTCAGAGGTAACCTTAACATTAACTGGTAAAAGGAGACTCTTAATAGACGAAATTGGAGCTTCCCCCCCCCCTCCACTTCCATATGAAGTGAAAGCCGCGGCTGGCTGCGGTTACTAGCTACTAGTTGCAGTCTCTAGCTACTAGCCGCAGTCTCTACCTTCTAGCTGCAGTTTCTAGCTACTGACTGCGGTTATTAGCTACTGTCTGTGATCTCTTGCTACTAGCTGCGGTCTCTAGCTCCTAGCTCTAGTGTCTAGATACTGGTTGCGGTCTTTCCTGGCTGGACTATCTAATGACATACATTTCATTGCTCCTGAAGAAGCGTTTGCAGTTCCAGCGTGAAAGGCCTAGCGCAACCTCATTTTTTCTATATAATAAGAGCAGGATAAAGTAAGGTTTCAAACCTCCAGTTTTTGAACGGAGGATCGTGGGAGCATTCGCAGTTCACACATAAAGTGTGGATTTTAATGGTGTAACTCGCGTTATTGTACAGCGGGAGTGTTCAATTACATGATGTGAGATCATTATGTAGTAGGTTGGTCAAGAGTGTAAGACTGTAATTAATTACTGAAGTAGATACTCCTGTCAGAACTTTTGTCTTGTGATTTCCAGGATGATTAAGTTTAGTACATTATATATATATATATATATATATATATATATATATATATATATATATATATATATATATATATATATATATACGATGAGATCATGTGACTACTGTGTTGTTGGGTTGGTGGTGTTTAGCCTGCTTAAGTATCATGTATGCTAATGTTTTTTTAAATTTTGTGGTTTCCAGTGTTGCGTTCTATAGTGTCGGTGACGGCGATTAGTGAGGCTTCTAGGCACCGTCGGCGTCTGAGGTCTGGTTCGGTGAGAACGAGTTGTGCCTCATCTCAGTTCATCAAATGCCCCGTGGAGTCTCTGTGGAGGGCACAGACGTACCTTAAATCGTCTCTGTTACAGGCACTTCGATGCTCATTCAGGCGGACCGCAAGAACTCTGTCTCGCCTACATATTTCTTGGGATAGAATCCACAGGGGATGGTGTAGACGCCTGTTGTAGAAGTTAGAGGTGTGAGTCTGCGTTTCGTAGTGAGGTCTTTTATAGATGATGTGTTTATGGTGGAAACGTTGATGTTACTCATAGCAAGTGCCCGGTGAGTATTCGTGACATCACCACATGGGAGCACTATGAACTGCTTAGAGGGCTGTTCCATGGGCGGTTTGTTGAGGATAGCTTGTGCCTTGAGCCTGCAATCTCGGATGAAGAAAGATGGAAACTGAAGACGTGTAAAGGTTTGTGTTATGTAAATACATCTTTCTTCATCCAAGATTGCAAACTCAAGGCACAACAAACCGCCCATTGAACAGCCCTCTAAGCAGTTCATAGTGCTCCCATGTGGTGATGTCACGAATACTCACCGGGCACTTGCTATGAGTAACATCAACGTTTCCACCATAAACACATCATCTATAAAAGTCCTCACTACGAAACGCAGACTCACACCTCTAACTTCTACAGCAGGCGTCTACACCATCCCCTGTGGATTCTGTCCCAAGAAATATGTAGGCGAGACAGGCAGAGTTCTTGCAGTCCGCCTGAATGAGCATCGAAGTGCCTGTAACAGTGACGATTTAAGGTACGTCTGTGCCCTCCACAGAGAGTCCACGGGGCATTTGATGAACTGAGATGAGGCACAACTCGTTCTCACCGAACCAGACCTCAGACGCCGACGGTGCATAGAAGCCTCACTAATCGCCGTCACCGACACAATAGAACGTAACACTGGAAACCACAAAATTTAAAAAAAACATTAGCATACACACACATATATATATATATATATATATATATATATATATATATATATATATATATATATATATATATATATATATATATATATATGCACGCACGCACGCACGTGTTTTTGGGGGTCAGTTACACGGTTTTAGTTAATTTCTTCAGGGAACACCTGGCACTGGTGGCAGGGAGTGTGACAGTGAGAGGGGTGGCTGTGATACCCTTGTGGTCACAGGACTCGGGTAATCTCACGGACCAGTTCACACGAGGGTAAAGTCATTCTTGTACCATTGTGCTTGGCTGTGGTAATCGTCACAGTTTCCGACTATCATTATTAAATTTTAGGAAAAGTAATGTGAACGCTGTCAAGTACGTCATCTTTGCACCACATCCAGTTTATTGAGAACATGACGTTTCAGTTGTTGCATTAAACGTCACTAGAAATAACATCTGACGTATTCCAGTCTAAGTCTCCTTCATTCTAAACTTCAGTTTTATTAAATTGACAATATAAATCAAGTACTATTTTTTCTGTATGTTTTAAGACTAAGATCAAAACTGCCATGAACACCATCGTCTCAAGACTTAACAGTTCGTATGTCGCTGCAGCCATTATCAGAAATCTAAAACTATAAAACGATAAAATTAAAACACCATCTTAAATTAACATCAGAGGTCAGTACTCGCATGCCGGAGACAGAAACACATGTAATAGATTGTTTTCATCTTGCGACTTCCATCCGAGGTCCTCCTCAACAGATATAAGCATTAAGGAGAAGCATTGCTATACAGGAGAGGAGACGGGGGGGGGGGGGAAGGTCTCGTGCAGAATCTGTTCTAAGAATTAAAATTGTTGGAACCTTCATGGCGGACGAGACAGTTGCCAGTATAGAGTGAGGAATGTGAGTTAGGACTAAGCTGGTAGTATCCCACATGCAGGTACCATGATGCCGGTGAGGAGTTCTTGATCCATGGAACTGAATCCTTTTCTACCCTTGAATTAAACTAGATTACTTACCATTCTTCAGGTACTATACGACTATGCGTTTAGCACTTCTCTCTAAATATAATAATAGACAATGGACTGGTAGAAGTGACTCGGTATCCAGTATTATCCTGGTGGTGGTATGCCTTTATTCAAAACAAATTTCGAAATTTTAATTGCCCTTTCGAAATTTTTAAACCTATGAACTGTTTCACTCAAAAGGAGAGGAACCTTCTGGCGATGTTTCGGTCCCTCCTGGAAATGACACTGATCCAGGACGGACCCAAAACTCGTAATTAGATTCCTCTTCTTAGTAAGCTTTTTTTTTTGTAAATTATTCCAGACTTTGTATTGTGACTATTATTCTAGGAACTGTTTCAGTGAGTAATGATTCTAATATTTTCAGTTTAAAGATGCAGTCCATTCTCCAGTTAATGTTGTTAATGTTGTGAGTCGAAACTGTAACACGTTGAAATAGAGCTGAGCTTTCTAGGTCATATCTGACGGACAGGTGATGCTGTGTTGGGTGAGATGCAAGACACAATCACCGTCTGTCCAACGTAAATCAGATCACAGGTTTTGCAAGGGATCTGCTACACACCTGGTGTCTCTGACAAGACTGGCTGTTTGTTGTGTCTAGAGAAGCTCTTCCCAATTTTGTTAAGAATGTGAAAGTGTCACATCTAAGACGTGTTTACACTTATCCACTGCCTTGATGGATTATTGTTATAATCAAAATGAAGCGCTAAACCTACTAGAGTCATACAGTGCCTTGATGGAAATGGGTGACTACTTTAGATGTCTATGGTTCTTCTCTTTGCGTAGCTGGAACTGTGGTTCTGAAATAGTTTTTCTTGAGAGTTACTGAGGCCTCACAATGAACCATTCATGGTACTCCCATTTACAGTTTTCTTCCCCCTTATGATTTACTTCTCTGTTTATATATGTATTAATTTTAACACGTAAGGCGACCAAACTTTTTTTTTCCTTAATGCAAATATTCTAGTTACCTTCAAAGTGTGTGCTGCAGCTTTGCCTTCATCTCTCTCTCTCTCTCTCTCTCTCTCACCTCTCTCTCTCTCTCTCTCTCTCTCTCTCTCTCTCTCTCTCTCTCTCTCTCTCTCTCTCTCTGTCTCTCTCTCTCTCTCTCCAGAGAACTGGATGTCTGAGAAAATGGTTGCCACTTCAGATATAAACTCAGTCATATGTTACCCTTCTCCAGTCTCCACTTTCCGAGAGTCGAAGTCTGTCATCCATGTCTCGCAGGACAGTCAGTAATCTCTCTTGTAAAACAGTCAGTTATCTGTCTCGTAGGACCGTCAGTCATCTCTCTTGTAGGACAGTCAGTCATCTGCCTCGTAGGACCGTCAGTCATCTCTGTTGTAGGACAGTCAGTCATCTGCCTCGTAGGACCGTCAGTCATCTCTCTTGTAGGACAGTCAGTCATCTCTCTCGAAGGGCCGTCAGTCATCTCTCTTGTAGGACAGTCAGTCATGCTAGACCTAAGGTTCCACACTGGGGTTGAACCGCCGGCAGTGCTCAAGCTCATGATTCGATTTCTATTTGATTACTTGAGTGCTGACGATAGCGACCACCTCATTAGTCCGTGAGAAGGCAATAGTGACACCCACTCTTGTTCTAGGTGGGGGGGGGGAGGAGAGATTGATGATGGTGGGGATGGTAGTGGTGGTGAGGGTGGTAGTAGTGATGGTGATAATGGTGGTGGTGAGGATGGTGGTGGTGGTGATGGCAGTGCTGGTGATAATGGTAGTGATGCCGACGGAGTGTAAATAAAACGAAATGTAAAACGAATAAGATGAAGAAAAGAAGACAGCAGAGACATGAGTAACAACAATTCACAATTTTTAGTCATGTCAACCCAAAAGACAGCTAAAACATTTTACTGTCAGTGTCATTAGTGATGAAGAAGACCTGCCACAGCATATATACCCTGACGGGTACCTTTCTCTCAGTTTATATAAACCGAGTTTACTTTAATCTCTATTTTAGGGAATAAAGAATGCTTATGTGATGGTGAGAAGGTTAGATACAGCCTTAATTAACGACCCTCTTCCAGACTACAGGCTTTAAACCACCATTAACCATTACCTGGTTACTGAATGTTATCTTTCAGGAGTACTTCTATGACACTGACTTCAGGATGTAGGACGAGTGAGATGCTTCACTTGGGACCCAGAGTAGAGTCGGACACTGTTGAAAGTGGCTTCAGCAACAACTGATTCTAACTACAGAAGAGTTTTTTTTTTTTTTGATCGTGTGTAGCCCTGTGGTCGTGTGTGTGTACTCACCTTTTTGTACTCACCTATTTGTGGTTGCAGGGGTCGATTCTTAGCTCCTGGCCCCGCCTCTTCACCGGTTGCTGTGTGTGTGTGTGTGTGTGTGTGTGTGTGTGTGTGTGTGTGTGTGTGTGTGTGTGTGTGTGTGTGTGTGTGTGTGTGTGTCGTAAAAAAGAAGCCCAATAAACAATTGTCCAGACTAAATAAAAGTAGTAATGCGAGGAGAAGCAAGTTATTTGTCACAGTTACATTCCTCACACTCCCGTCTTCCTCCTCCACCCGTCTTCCTCCTCCACCCGTCTTCCTCCTCCACCCGTCTTCCTCCTCCTCCTCAACCTCCTCCTCCTCCCCCCCTTCCTCATCCCCTCCTTCTCCTCCTCCCCCCTCCTTCCTCATACCTTCCTCCTCCTCCTCCTCCTCCTCCTCCTCCTCCTCCTCCTCCTCCTCCTCCTCCTCCTCCCCCTCCTTCCTCAAAATAAATAAACCTGCGCTACAATTTTGGTTAACTCGATTTGAGAGAGCTGAGAGAAAACGTCCCCTGGGTGACCATAACACGGTAACGCGGCTCTGGTAACCCTTAACATCACCACCATAACTCACACAACATATCCATTATTAACGCACATTGTAACAATCTCTTTCAATTTCTTACAATTTGCTATAATTTATATCTTCTCTTTTTCTTTATTTTTTTAAGGGAGCCGGGGGAAAGAGGGGGACATTCCCCCCTAAAGCGGATATCCGGTGATGGGTGATTTATACATTTTTGGGAAACAGAATGTGTTGCTGTCATATTCATGGGAGAGCGCTCTACCAGCAGGGGTTGTACAGCGACTGGGGAATGGCAGGTAATCAGGTTTGATACGGAGAAAGGAAAAGTAGCTCCATTTCCAATTAGCGGACATTGCCACTCATCCCACCCGACGTTAAGAAGCCACACTGCTTGGTTTTCTTAGGTTATCCTGGGTTAGTAACCCTCTGGGGTTAGTAAGCCGAGGAAGGTTTTCTTCAGCACGATTCCCTCTTTGCTGGACACGTTCCTCTCTCCTTCCCTGTCCCACAAGTTCTTGGGTAAACCATGGGACACTCATAGCTGCCTCTCATGTCCTCATACCACGGTACTGTCTCCCTCCCTCTCATGTCCATATCCAAAAGAACATCCTCTTCCTTCTTAGTCCCATCAGACATCTCCCTTCATTACAGCACACGCTGCGGGTCTACCTAGTCTTGGAAAATACAAAAACTTCGTCTCTAAATAATCAGGAAAACAAGGATGACCACTTGGATAGTCTACCAAAAATATATAAAACATGGGAGCAAGAGATAGTGTATCAAAAAATGCAGAATGTCCATACCACAACAGATGACTCGAAACTATCTAGTCACCCACATGGTGCTAAGCCAGACCCATCCCCCAGTCATTGCACTAATACCCACAGTGCTGGTGCTGGCCCAGGCTCCCTCAGTCATAGCACTAATACCCACAGTGCTGGTGCTGGCCCAGGCCCAGCCGCTGGCCCAGGCTCAGCCCCCAGCCCCAGTGCTGACCCAGACCCAGCCCCCAGCCTTACTGCCAGCCCAGACTCTCCTAGGGACACTACCAAAACCACCACAAAAACAGTAAATATACAACCATCTAAAACCTTAAATATACAACCATCATTGCACAAGACCGTGGCCCACAGTACAGATGTTGGAGAGGAGTCTCCTCCTTCTTCCTCTACTGGGGAAAGTAGATGGAATCCAGGACGGGGTGGCCCTGGCTTGGATACTGAGGATTATAGTGCAGTCCCAGAACCTGCAGAAATTGACAACACATCTCCCAACAATTCTCAACCAAAGGTGAATTTGTGCAAATATTATGCTTGGGGCATCTGTAAGCATGGAATAACAGGGAAAAAAACTGGGACATGCAACTTTGAGCATCCCAAAAAATGTAGCGACCTCCTGTCTAAAGGAGTGTGTCGTTCTTCTTCCTGTACTTTCTTTCACCCAAAAATGTGCCACTCCTCGGTCCTCCAGAAGCAGTGTTACAACATCGAGTGCCCTACATACCATCTAAAAGGAACCAGGAGGCACAGACCCCACAAGACAAACAATAGTAGCTACGACAACCCAACTCCAGATGATTTTTTAGTGGCAGGAAACGGAAAAAGAAAATGGAAGGAAATAACAAAAATAGTCCACCACCTTGGAGCCTTGTTGGACTGGAGGCGCAGCCTGTGACCACCCATGGCCCTCCAGAATTACAACTACTGATGCCAATAACAAAATCCTCCAACAAAAACAGAATACAACCTCGTTCATATTTGCTAATATACAGGGCCTTAAGCCATCCACCAACAACAAAATACCTTTTATCAGTGGACTTCTAGAGGAGTCTAATGCAATGTTTTCAGCCTTCACAGAGACTCACACAAAAGATCACTTTGACAGTGAAATATGGATAAGTGGTTACAACCTTTTTAGATGCGACAGAAAAAACAGGCAACAAGGGGGGGTTGGCCTGTATGTCAAAGAGTCCCTTATCTGCACGGAGTTGCTGAACACCACAAATGAGGTAGTTGAAGTTCTATCAATAAAGATCGAGAACCAAAACCTAGTCATTGTGGTTGTATATAAGCCACCAGATGCAACCTCACAACAGTTCAAGGAACAGCTACTGAAAATTGATTACTGTCTGGAAAACCTTCCAGCTCAATCCCCAAACATCTTACTGCTTGGTGATTTCAACCTAAGGCATACAAAATGGAAGAATGTAGCAAATAATGTTATAGCTGAAACAATCCCCGGAGGTAGCACAGATGAAAGGTCACACACACATAAGCTACTAAGTCTCTGCGAAAAACACACCTTAAGCCAGCAGATAGTGGAGCCAACAAGACTAGAAAACACACTTGACCTTATCTTCACAAATAATGAGGACCTGATAAGAGACATAAGAATATCAAAAACAACTAATTCTGATCACAGCCTAATTGAAGTCCAGACGTACATGAATAGGGGTCCTGATCAACAGAATGCATGTACCTGTGAAGGTGTCTTCACAAAATACAACTTCAACAACAAGAGCATCAACTGGGACCAGGTATACCATGTCCTAAACGAAACATGTTGGGAAGATATCTTAAATGACATGGATCCAAACCAGTGCCTTGAAAGGATCAACTTCCTGGCAGCTGAAGCATGTTCTAGGCATATTCCCCTAAGAAAGAAGAAGAGCAGGAGTAAACTGGAGAGAGAAAGATGCTCCCTCTACAGTAGACGACGAAGAGTCACTGAGCTCCTGAGGAGTGGTAGAATATCTGATACACGGAAGGAAGTGCTGACCAGGGAAGTGGAAACTATCGAACTTAAGTTAAATGACTCTTACAGGAACCAGGAGAGACAGGAGGAGCTTAAAGCTATTAGTGAAATTTAAAAAAATTCAAAATATTTCTTTTCATATGCCAAAAACAAGGCAAATACCACATCTAGTATCAGGCCCTTACTCACACAGAATGGGACTTACACAGATGACAAGGAAATGAGTGAAATATTGAAATCCCAGTACGACTCTGTGTTTAGTGAACCACTAATCGGTCTGAGGATCGACGACCCAAATGATTTCTTCATGAATGAGCCTCAAAACTCCATAAATGTATGCCAGATTTCCGACATTACCCTAACTCCGATAGATTTCGAAAAGCCATTGACAACATGCCTATGCACTCAGCCCCGGGCCCAGACTCGTGGAACTCTGTTTTCATTAAGAACTGCAAGAAACCCCTCTCGCGTGCTCTAAGTTCACTATGGAGGAGGAGCTTGGACATGGGTGAAATTCCACAGTCACTTAAAACAACGGATATAGCCCCACTCCATAAAGGTGGCAGCAAAGCATTAGCTAAGAACTATAGACCAATAGCTCTGACGTCCCACATCATAAAAATCTTTGAAAGAGTGCTAAGAAGCAGGATTGCAAATCACCTGGATTCCCAAAATCTGCACAATCCAGGGCAACATGGGTTTAGGGCAGGTCGCTCCTGCCTCTCACATCTACTGGATCACTATGACATGGTCTTGGATGCACTGGAAGAAAATCAGAATGCAGATGTAATATACACAGACTTTGCAAAAGCATTTGACAAATGCGATCATGGCGTAATAGCCCATAAAATACGTGCTAAAGGAATAACTGGGAAAGTGGGGAGATGGATCTTCAACTTCCTAACAAATCGAACACAAAGAGTAGTGGTCAACAGAGTTAAATCGGAGGCTGCCATAGTGAAGAGCTCTGTTCCACAAGGCACAGTACTCGCCCCCATCTTATTCCTTATCCTCATATCAGACAGACAGAGCTATACACCACAGCACCGTATCATCCTTTGCGGATGATACTAGGATCTGCATGAGGCTGTCATCTGCTGAGGACGCGGTTAACCTCCAAGAAGATATAAACAAAGTTTTCCAGTGGGCAACGGTAAACAATATGATGTTCAATGAGGACAAATTCCAACTACTCCGTTATGGAAAACTGGAGGAGATAATAACTAGAACAGAGTATACTACTGACTCTGGCCATACAATAGAGCGGAAAAATAATGTAAGGGACCTGGGAGTAGTAATGTCTGAGGATCTCACTTTCAAGGATCACAACAGTGCTACGATCGCACGTGCAAAGAAAATGATAGGATGGATAATGAGAACTTTCAAAACGAGAGATGCCAAGCCAATGATGATCCTTTTCAAATCACTTGTTCTCTCTAGGCTGGAATACTGCTGTACATTAACATCTCCATTCAAAGCAGGTGAAATCGCAGATCTAGAGAGTGTACAGAGATCCTTTACTGCACGTATAAGTTCTGTCAAGCACCTTAACTACTGGGAACGCTTGGAAGCACTTGACTTGTACTCGTTGGAACGCAGGAGGGAGAGATATATCATAATCTACACTTGGAAAATCTTGGAAGGAATGGTCCCAAATCTGCACACAGAAATCACTCCCTACGAAAGTAAAAGACTGGGCAGGTGATGCAAAATGTCCCCAATAAAAAGTAGGGGCTCCATTGGTACACTAAGGGAAAACACCATAAGTGTCCGGGGCACAAAATTGTTCAACAGCCTCCCATCAAGCATTAGGGGAATTGGCAATAAACCCCTGGCTGCCATCAAGAGAGAGCTGGACAGATACCTAAAGTCAGTGCCGGATCAGCCGGGCTGTGGCTCGTACGTTGGACTGCGTGCGGCCAGCAGTAACAGCCTAGTTGATCAGGCCCTGATCCATCGGGAGGCCTGGTCATGGACCGGGCCGCGGGGGCGTTGATCCCCGGAATAACCTCAAGGTATTCAGGTAACCTCCAGGTAACCTCCATCGTTGTATGGTAGTGTCACCACGAACGTTTTTTCCCATGAGTGTATCTATCAAAATTCAAGGATTTCTTCAGCAACGCTGTTTTAAAATATCCGTAGAAGTGCTTGTAAACTTTAAAAAAAAAAAATCTAGCGGTTTGAGTCAGGTCACGAGAAGTTTCTGTTGTTGTGGTCAGTGACGGTGCTGCAGTTGTTGTGTGGTCAGTGACAGCAGAGGTTGTGGCCAGTGACGGTGCTGCAGTTGCTGCTGTGGTCAGTGACAGCACAAGTGGTGGCCAGTGACGGTGCTGCAGTTGCTGCTGTGGTCAGTGACAGCACAGGTGGTGGCCAGTGACGGTGCTGCAGTTGCTGTGTGGTCAGTGACAGCAGAGGTTGTGGCCAGTGACGGTGCTGCAGTTGCTGCTGTGGTCAGTGACAGCACAAGTGGTGACCAGTGACGGTGCTGCAGTTGTTGCTGAGGTCAATGACAGCACAAGTGGTGGCCAGTGACGGTGCTGCAGTTGCTGCCGAGGTCAGTGACAGCACAGGTGGTGGCAAGTGACGGTGCTATAGCTACTGCTGAGGTCAATGACAGGACAGGTGGTGGCAAGTGACTGTGCTGCAGTTGCTGCTGAGGTCAATGACAGGAGAGGTAATGGCAAGTGACGGTGCTGTAGTTGCTGCTGAGGTCAGTGATAGCACAAGTGGTGGCCAGTGACGGTGCTGTAGTTGCTGCTGAGGTCAGCGGCAGCACAGGTGGTGGCCAGTGACGGTGCTGTAGATGCTGCTGAGGTCAGTGGCAGCACAAGTGGTGGCCAGTGACGGTGCTGTAGTTTCTGCCGAGGTCAGTGATAGCACAGGTGGTGGCCAGTGACGGTGCTGTAGTTGCTGCCGAGGTCTGCGACAGCACAGGTGGTGGCCAATGACGGTGCTGTAGTTGCTGCCGAGGTCAGTGAGTGGTGGCCAGTGACGGTGCTGTAGTCGCTGCTGAGGTCAGTGACAGCACAGGTGGTGGCCAGTGACGGTGCTGTAGTTGCTGCCGAGGTCAGTGACAGCACAGGTGGTGGCCAGTGACGGTGCTGTAGTTGCTGCCGAGGTCAGTGACAGCACAGGTGGTGGCCAGTGACGGTGCTGTAGTTGCTGCCGAGGTCAGTGACAGCACAGGTGGTGGCCAATGACGGTGCTGTAGTTGCTGCCGAGGTCAGTGACAGCAGCTCTTGGCTTCATTTCAACCGTTTTGGTATTTTTTAAACAGCAAGTTTCTGTGATTCACTTGTTAGGATCCCGTGTCAGTTTGGAAAATTACATAGCCAAGACAACCCGAAGAACTCGGAATCCTTCAGCTCGAAGGGAAAAAAAATGTCATGACAAGCTCCATCGGCAAGATTTAGAGTTGTATTGTCAACTCTTAACTGTGTAACAAGACGTCACAACATCAAGAGCTCTTGGTTAAACTCAAACAATATAAACATGGGAATTCTACTCGGCTTAATGGTCAAAAACTCGAAGTGTTTTTCGTCTGTGTTATAGCCTTCATGAAGCAGAAGGTATCTTTGATGTTACCACTTTCTCGTTCCTTGGATAAATATTTGCCGTACGTTCTTTAGGAGCGGTTTCCCACGAATATCCTAATACTCCACAGTTTTTGATTGATTCGTAAAACTTCTGACTAACAATTTTTTTAGGGTCGACAGCAGTTGTCCGTAGTGTTGCACAGGTGTTTACAGTGATACTGTAAATGCAAACTACACTAGCTTATAGCAGCAGCTCCGGTGTCCAGCAACGACGATGAAGCAGAGATGGACCAATCCTGGGCTATAACGTAACTATCGTGTAGCTATAGGAAGTGCACCACCACCGGCGATGAGCTACTCGCCCACGGGAGCAGCGGGTGAGGCGGCGAGGAAGCGGTGCACCGGTGAAAGCATTGCTGTTGTATTCAACAAAGTTTGGCACATCCATCCACATCGTGGTGTTACATTACTCTATATGAGTTTGTTGCATCAGGTGGTGAAACCTGTTAACCTGAGGTCAAGCATTACCCTATGGGTTCAGTAGCTATAAAAGTGAAAGAAAGTGGATGGGAGGTGCAAAGGGATGGAAAAGGCGGGGAGGTGCACCGGTTACGGGGGAGGTGCAATGCTTGCTGAGGGGCGGGGAGGTACAGTGGCTATGGAGAGATGAAAGGAAGGAGCAGGAGGCGTCTTGATTATGTGTGAGAGTGACACTACATGACCCGTGAGTCGAGGCTCTGAAGGAAATTAGAGAAATTAGATAAGGGATACATGCGGGGAAAGTACAGGCTAAGTGTAGTCGTAAAGTGGAAGTAAAGTGTGGTGGTGATAAAGGGAGGGGAATTAGCATAACTTGGTTGTGACGAAGGGTAAGGGATTAAAATGTGGTTGTGACAGGAGGAGGGAGACTACCCCGCCGTGGTTGTGACGGAGGGTGAAGCATTAGTATGTCGTGGGTGTCAGGGATGAGAGTGCAGATAAAGGACTTGATTTTTTCCCGAGAAGCGAGTTTACTGAGCAGTGTAACTCCTCCTCCTCCTCCTCCTGAACACTGACTTATATATAAGCAATACATTACAACACAAATAGCTGACACGCCATTATCCGATCCAATAATCAGGTATCACTACTTTCACCATCATGGTGTCTTCACCTGCCGATGTCACTACGTTACTTGTATTAACATTATCTAATCACAGGAAATCCTGCAAACTCGCTTTTTTTTTCTAAAATTCTACGAACCTTATTTACAAGTGGATATATCATTGTGAGGTAATGCTGGTTTGGCCACCTAAGAATACTGGTACCTCCCTGGTCCTTCCAACTCACCCAAGCACGCGACGGTCTGGAGTTTTGAGACTCTCTGACCGCGGGTTCAAGTCCCACCCGTGGTATGGTTTGTTTCACCCAAGCAATAGTCGTAAGTTAGTTGATACCAGACAGCAACCATCCAGCCAGATACTACCTTTACTGACATATTTATAGGTAATATCTGCCTATGAAATATTTTTCACCTTGCCAGGCTGGCTGGTGTTTTCTAACTTGTAATGTGATGAAGCTTGTGAACTCTTAACTTTCCTTCCCTGAATAATGGTTATTATTTCTATATTCGTTTATAATTTGAGTATCATACCCGGTCTAAGACCGGGTCCAAGTGGCTATAATACTCAAAAAGGTATACACTCTACATGAACCCTGTTTCTCCTCTGGTTCCTCTCCCACGCTCTCCCTCCAACATCACTTCTCCCAACCTTGTCAACTACACCCTCCACCCTACTAACCACCCATCAAACTCCACCCTAACCCCCACCCCCTGCTCCTTCCTTGCTCTCACCCCATGTCAAGAACAGCCTCGCGGGATACCTAGCATATATAACTGTGGGTTGACCAGGTAATGATAGGATGACTCGAACCCAGACGGAGCTGTGGAGGCTGGGAACCACTGAAGTCAGTTTCAGAGGTCCTCCGAGTTTGGCTGTGTCCGGCGACGGTACGACGCCTGCATGGAAGGGCGGGTAGGTGTACCACGCCTAAATGGGTGGGTGGGTGGGGCGTTCTACGTCTAGATGGGCGGGTGGGTGGGTGTTGGTGATGGTGGGACGACGACTCAAGGCGAGATATCACCTTCCTTGCATTAAGGTTAAAATAAACACATTAAAGCATCTTTGATCTGAGGGACTCCACCCACAGCCAGACACAATAGTCTGATTGTCTAATGTGTGTGTGTGTGTGTGTGTGTGTGTGTGTGTGTGTGTGTGTGTGTGTGTGTGTGAGAGAGAGAGAAAGAGAGAAACTAGTGTATAGACACTCTCACAAGGCAGTACTAAGCAGCCTTCAGTATTATCATGACAGTGCCCATGACAGTACACCCGCCTGTGCTACTGCCTTAAATGATAGATGTGGCACTTACCGTTACTTCCTGAACTACTGCCTCAACTGACATGTGCCACTTACCGTTACTTCCTGAACTACTGCCTCAACTGACATGTGGCACTTACCGTTACTTCCTGAACTACTGCCTCAACTGACATGTGCCACTTACCGTTACTTCCTGTTGCCCAGGAGAACAACGGTGTGTGCTCTGAGTCAAGGCCAGGAAAATAATCAATTACATTTACCGGAAGCCATAAAAACGACCGATTATTATTATTATTATACTCTTATTATTATTAATTTTTATAATTATTATTATATTCCTGGGGTAACGCCAAACCCGTAGGGGTAATACAGCCCCTTCCCTCGAAGGGAGAAAATGTCTCAGAAGTAAATAACATGAACAAAAGATTCACCAATTATTTTATACTTTTTTTTAATGCAAATCCTTTCAAAATGGCTTAAATAAAAGTCACGAAAATAACATTCTCTATAATACATTCTACACTGCTTTTTTTTTTTAAGCTTTCCGAAGAAAGTAACTTGCGTTATGGGAAGTGAAAGTTGACGTAAGGTCGTAAATGGGTAGTAATCTCGCCCCCCGACCTTCTGGGTTGCATGACACGAACGTGTCGAGTCACGGGGTCAAGGGGTCACGGGGTCACCTGGACAGGGCAGGAACACAAGCAGTAATTACATGATCACATATTCCCCCCCCCCCTTTGTCACCTGTCACATGAATGAGAACTCGGTGATAACTGTGACAGTTAGTAGTTAGTTAGTAGCTACTAGTTGTCAAAGGAACTTGTAGATAGACACTTGACCTGACATACACACACACACACACACACACACACACATATATATATATATATATATATATATATATATATATATATATATATATATATATATATATATATATATATATATATATGTGTGTGTGTGTGTGTGTGTGTGTGTGTGTGTGTGTGTGTGTGTGTGTGTACCTTCTCTCCAAGAGTCAAGCAAATGCACCCACGCTAGGACAGTCGTCTTCCCACACACACACACACACACACACACACACACACACACACACACACACACACATTCCTTCTCTAACACTACAACTACTTCAGCATGACGTGCCTTGAAGTTCGTGGAAGGCTCTTGGCCATAGGAATTGGAGCCGCACTCCTTTTCCTTGGATCAAATCTAGTTATCCTCACCCCATTCCCTTGGTGCTGTATAACCCGTACTGATTCAGTTTCTCATAATTAATATAATAATAATAATAATAATAATAATAATAATAATAATAATAATATTAATATTATTATTATTATTATTATTATTATTATTATTATTATTATTATTATTATTATTATTATTAAAGATCAAAACTCTCCCGAGCATAATAATCCACATTTTGAAAAAGACAAAAAAAAATTTGATATTCGGATCTTCATTGTGACCTCCAGCAACCAAGAGAAAAATAAAATCTATTAAAATGGTTCATTGAGGAGAATTTTTGTGAAACTGGAGTAATATTACGTCATGTAAGTGCCAGCTGGTTACCCACGTGAGAGACTCCTGCCAGCTGGTTACCCACGTGAGAGTCTCCTGCCAGCTGGTTACCCATGTGAGAGTCTCCTGCCAGCTGGTTACCCACGTGAGAGACTCCTGCCAGCTGGTTACCCACGTGAGAGACTCCTGCCAGCTGGTTACCCACGTGAGAGTCTCCTGCCAGCTGGTTACCCATGTGAGAGTCTCCTGCCAGCTGGTTACCCACGTGAGAGAGAGACTCCTGCCAGCTGGTCATCCACGTGAGAGAGAATCCTGCCAGCTGGTTATCCACGTGAGAGAGAATCCTGCCAGCTTGTCATCCACGTGAGAGAGAGAATCCTGCCAGCTTGTCATCCACGTGAGAGAGAGAATCCTGCCAGCTGGTCATCCACGTGAGAGAGAGAATCCTGCCAGCTGGTCATCCACGTGAGAGAGAGAATCCTGTCACCTGGTCATCCACGTGAGAGAGAATCCTGCCAGCTGGTTATCCACGTGAGAGAGAGAATCCTGCCAGCTTGTCATCCACGTGAGAGAGAGAATCCTGCCAGCTTGTCATCCACGTGAGAGAGAGAATCCTGCCAGCTGGTCATCCACGTGAGAGAGAGAATCCTGCCAGCTGGTCATCCACGTGAGAGAGAGAATCCTGTCACCTGGTCATCCACGTGAGAGAGAGAATCCTGCCAGCTGGTCATCCACGTGAGAGAGAGAATCCTGCCAGCTGGTCATCCACGTGAGAGAGAGAATCCTGCCAGCTGGTCATCCACGTGAGTGAAAGAATCCTGCCAGCTGGTCAGTCAGCTGATATATATTACAACCTGCCAATCAGCCGTCCAAGAGATATTACTGCCAGCCGGTCAGCCGTGTAAGAGATATTGGCAGCCAGTTGGCCTTGTAAGAGATACATTGACGTTAGTCTTCCAACATATCTGTGGGCGTCGTTCCTGGCACCCCACAGTGACACATTCGCCTTTGGCATATGCGGGTATGCGCTTTAGGCCACGTAAGTGCACAGCTTGTGCGTGCCACACAGCCTGACCTTACAGCCTGTGCACTGGAAGCTTTCCATGAGTACTGCTGGAGTGTACATTTGTACTGCGGGCTGTGGTTCGTACGTTGTACTACGTGCTGCCAGCAGTAACAGCCTAATTGATCACGCCCTGATCGACCGGGAGGCCAGTAAGCTTTTTTTTTGTTTACAAAGTTCCCTTGTATAGTGCGACCCTTTGTTTGCAAATAAAATGGAAAAATTGCATGCAACACTGACAAGCACACACCGTGGAGACTTTGTCACCTGTTTATATTTTAACCGTATTTTTAAAAAACTCGCTTAATATAGAGGAGTCTACCTGGAGTCTTCCTGGAGTCTACCTGGAGTCTTCCTGGAGTCTACCTGGAGTTTACCTGGAGTCTACCTGGAGTCTACCTGGAGTCTACCTGGAGTCTACCTGGAGTCTACCTGGAGTCTACCTGGAGTCTACCTGGAGTCTACCTGGAGTCTACCTGGAGTCTTCCTGGAGTTTACCTGGAGTCTACCTGGAGTCTACCTGGAGTCTTCCTGGAGTCTACCTGGAGTCTACCTGGAGTCTACCTGGAGTCTACCTGGAGTCTACCTGGAGTCTTCCTGGAGTCTACCTGGAGTCTACCTGGAGTCTACCTGGAGTCTACCTGGAGTCTACCTGGAGTCTACCTGGAGTCTACCTGGAGTCTTCCTGGAGTCTACCTGGAGTCTACCTGGAGACTACCTGGAGTCTAGCTCAAGTCTACCTGGAGACTACCTGGAGTCTACCTGGATACTACTTGGAGACTACCAGGAGTCTACATGGAATCTACCTGGAGACTACCTGGAGACTACCTGGAGTCTACCTGGAGCCTACCTGAAGTCTACCTGGAGACTACCCGAGACTACCTGGAGTCTACCTGGATACTACTTGGAGACTACCTGGAGTCTACCTGGAGACTACCTGGAGACTACCTGGAGTCTACCTGGGGTCTACCTGGAGTCTAGCTGAAGTCTACCTGGAGACTACCTGGAGACTGCCTGGAGTCTACCTGGAGACTACCTGGAGACTACCTGGAGTCTACCTGGAGTCTACCTGGAGTCTAGCTGAAGTCTACCTGGAGACTACCTGGAGACTACCTGGAGTCTACCTGGAGACTACCTGGAGACTACCTGGAGTCTACCTGGAAGGTGCTCCGAGGATCAACGTCCTCTCCTGCGGCTCGGTCCATTAACAGGCTTCCCGGCGGATGGCCTGATCAACCAGGTTGTTACTGCTGGCCGCATACAGTCCAACATACCAACCACAGCCCGGCTGGTCAGGAATCTCCTCAGCTGGAGGTCGAAAAATAAATGGTAGACAACACCGACAAGTTGACGAGCAAGACACATATGCAACACCTGGGTATCGACTTGTCGGTATTACCTGGAGTTTACCTTGAGAGGGTTTCGGGGGTCAACGCCCCCGCGGCTTGGTCTGAGATCAGGCCTCATGGTGGATCAGGGTCCGATCAACCAGGCTGTTACTGCTGGCCGCACGCAAGCTGACGTACGAACCACAGCCCGGTTGGTCAGGTACTGACTTTAGGTGCCTGTCCAGCACTTTCTTGAAGACAGCCAGGGGTCTATTGGTAATCCCCCTCATGTATGCTGGGAGGCAGTTGAACAGTCTTGGGCCCCAGATACTTACTGTGTTGTCTTTCAGTGTACTCGTGGCGCCCCTGCTTTTCATCGGGGAAATGTTGCATTTCCTGCCGAGTCTTTTGCCTTCATAGGGAGTGATTTTCGTGTACAAGTTTAGTACCAATCCCTCCAGGACCTTCCAAGTGTTTATTATCATGTAACTCTCGCCTGCGTTCCAGGGAATACAGATCAAGGATCTTCAACTGTTGCCAGTAATTTATGTGCCTTATCGCACTTATGTGTGCCGTGAAAGTTCTTTGTACACTCTCCAGGTCTGCAATGTCGCCAGCCTTGAGGGGGACCGTTAGTGTACAGCAGTATTCCAGCCTACGGGGCACAAGCGGTTTGAAGAGAATCATCATGAGCTTTGCGTCCCTAATTTTGAAGGTTCTCATTATCCATCCTATCATTTTCCTAGCAGACGAAGTAGATACATTGTGTGGTATGGTATACCAGTAATGATATATGTGTAATGATATACCAGTCTGACATAGCAAGAACACCATAGTATCCTAATACAGGGGATCTCTTCAGTTCATGATAACAACTGTTCAGTATGACCTACTGTACTTTGACTAGTGAGCCCCGCTCACTTGTGACCTCATCCCCAGCTGCTACACCCCACTTTCAGCTCCTTCATATAAGTGGTTGGTCTCATGCCTCCTAGTCTAAAGGTCCTACCACTTTCCATCAAGGCCGAGGGACGAACAACCTCAAATTACCACTACACTTGTTTCACTGTCTCTGGTGTCACGATCTCCTCAAATTCGACTGGTAAAGCCTCCTAGGCAGACGATACACCTCGGTAATAAAGATACCTAACCATTGCACACACACACACACACACACACACACACACACACACACATATATATATATATATATATATATATATATATATATATATTATTTTTTTATTGTTTTTATTATCACACTGGCCGATTCCCACCATGGCAGGGTGGCCCGAAAAAGAAATACTTATTGCATATATATATATATATATATATATATATATATATATATATATATATATATATATATATATATATATATATATATATATATATATGCAATAAGATCACAGTAAACAGGTGATTTCAGAATATGCAAAACAACCACTCTGAAAGAATAGAGAAATTTCAAGCGCTTTCGTGACTACTCACATTATCAAGGAACTATGAAAGTAAAGCATCCAAGGAAGGTATATAAGGGGTCTGGCCAGCACCTCACTATCAGATCCCACAACGGTTAAACACCTGACGCGCGCCGGCCCAACTGGACAGGTCCTTTGCACAACTCACCAACAAACTATTCTACCCAAGAAAATTTAAAAATTATTATTTGTCCAGTGTGTTATTAAATTCTTCCCAAATTCTATTAATTATAAATGGATCTAATTTATATAAACCAAAGGAAATATTCATATTATTGTCAAAACTGCTTTTTATGAAACAAGATTCAATTATATTCCTGTCGACCATGGACTTGCTTGATACTACTTTCTCAACTTTTTGAAAATCAATTGGATGGTTAAAATCTCTTACAATTGATTTTCAAAAAGTTGAGAAAGTAGTATCAAGCAAGTCCATGGTCGACAGGAATATAATTGAATCTTGTTTCATAAAAAGCAGTTTTGACAATAATATGAATATTTCCTTTGGTTTATATAAATTAGATCCATTTATAATTAATAGAATTTGGGAAGAATTTAATAATACACTGGACAAATAATAATTTTTAAATTTTCTTGGGTAGAATAGTTTGTGGGTGAGTTGTGCAAAGGACCTGTCCAGTCGGGCCGGCGTGCGTCAGGTGTTTAACTGTTGTGGGATCTAATAGTGAGGTGCTGGCCAGACCCCTTATATACCTTCCTTGGATGCTTTACTTTCATAGTTCCTTGATAATGTGAGTAGTCACGAAAGCGCTTGGAATTTCTCAATTCTTTCAGAGTGGTTGTTTTGCATATATATATATATATATATATATATATATATATATATATATATATATATATATATATATATATATATATATATATATATATATATATATGTGTGTGTGTGTGTGTTGCCGAATATATATATATATATATATATATATATATATATATATATATATATATATATATATGTACACCTTTCCAAATCTATATACTTCTCTCTGTTATTATGTCTGGTCTCCTGCTTGGATACGTACAACACCTGCCGTGCTTGTGTTGTCAGCACTCACCACACCTGCCCCAACCTGTTCGTTATCTCTCATACAGTTAATGACTTGATGTGTGATGTCCCTGACATCAGATGACGATTAATCACCCCCTCCCCCCAATCCTCCACCCTTCACCCCACTCCTTACCCTAACCTCTCACCCCCCTCTCCTCACACTCCATCCCCTTTCCCCATTAGCAGTCTTCCTGGCTTAAACACTACGTCTCGGAAGAACAGTAGTCCGCTGTAGACACGTAGTCCACTGTAGGTACGTAGTCCGCTGAAGAGCAGTAGTCTGCAGTAAATATACCTTTGATGATTTTCGAGTGTTTTCCTACTCCCGGAGCCCGTCTGGTGCTTGCCTGGTTAACCAGGCTGTTGCTGCTGACGGTCTGCTGGTCCACATATCCACCACAGCCCGGTTGATGTGGCATTTGGCTGAGGTAGTCGTCAAGTTTCCTCTCTAAGACTTCTACAGTTGTTCCAGCAGTGTCTTATATCTTTTGGTAAGATGTTGAGTAGTCGAATGTTGATACAATGTTCTTTTATTGTGCCCACGGCGCCTCTGCTTTTCACGTGTTTTACAGACACACACACACACACACACACACACACACACACACACACACACACACACACACACACACACACACACACACACACACACACACACGCACACACACACACACACACACACACACACACACACACACACACACACACACACGCACACACACACACACACACACACACACACGCACACACACACACACACACACACACACACACACACACACACACACACACACACGCACACACACACACACACACACACACTCACACACACACACACACACACACACACACACACACACACACACGCACACACACACACACACACACACACACACACACACACACACACACACACACACACACACACACGCACACACACACACACACACACACACACACGCACACACACACACACACACACACACACACACACACACACACACGCACACACACACACACACACACACACACACACACACACACACCCACACACACACACACACACACGCGCACACACACACACACACACACACACACACACACACACACACACACACACACACACACACGCACACACACACACACACACACACACACACACACACACACACACACACACACACACACACACACACACACACACACACACACACACACACACACACACACACACACACACACACACACACACACACACACACACACACACACACACACACACACACACACACACACACACACACACGCACACACACACACACACATATATATAATATATATATATCAACACTGGTAACACCATAAAGTAACGCTTAAGGTCCCTCACAAGTTATGGTATTTTTTGTTGTACCTGACTTAAGTGTCACAGTAATTAGCTGTCACGCGCTTGTCACATGGAATAACATGGTGAGTGTGACACCACCAGTACACCCAGTCACAATAACAGTGCTGTAACAGAGCATCACTGCACTTGACCTGCTGGCCCATGCTGTAAAAAATAACAGCAGAACAAATTCAGTAACGGTATGACGCCGCTGGTAACAGCAAGAACACCTTAGCTTACAGCACCAACGTTCAGTATGCCAGCACTATCACAGCCAATAACAGCATTATCATATCCAGTAACAGCACTAACACAGCTCATAACAGCGCTGGGAAACAGTAACAGCACCAATACAGCCAGTAACAGCACTAACACAACCAGTAACAGCACTAACACAACCAATAACAGCACTAACACAGCCAGTAACAGTGCTGGCGGAGCCAGTAACAGCACACACGCACACAGGAGAGAGTCTCTGATCTACGTGGTCAGTGTCGACTGATGGCTGGTGGCGGCTCCAGCGGGGAGGCCACTAGTTCTGCTGGGCGGGGCGGGGCGGGGCGGGGCTGGGCGGGATAGGCGAGCCGAGGCGGGGCGAGGTCAAAAAGGCTCAAATAGCAATAATATTAGCATTTTCAATATTATTCGCTAGTTGTAGCATACCTGAACGACGTTTTCGAGGGGTCGACGCCCCCGTGGTCCGGTCACAGACCAGGCCTCCATAATGACGGTAATGTTGATACCAACGACAGCAACACAGTACAGCCTAGAATAGGATTAGTGTTATCTAATATGGTGTGTTCACTCACTGGATGAGTGGCACTGTCTAGTACAGTCTTCTTGAAGGTGTGTTCACTCACAGGATGAGTGGCACTGTTTTAACTCGCCTTTGGGACAAAAATATGAATGACACTCACTACAAAACCCATAATTTAATCCCACTTCAGATTTGTAGATGTGTTGTTATTTGATCCAGGTTCGTCACTGTGTTAGTTTTAGTTATAATGTAATACTAGGTGTAACTTAATATGTGTAGACTGCAGTGACGACCTGGGTTTATTTTAGGTCAGGCGACTAGGTTGGGACCACCACCATCACCTCCTCATCCTCCCCCCTGGGGGAGTCTTTCCTCTGTTATGTTAACAGAGAACACGCGAGGGCCAGCTGCGTCTCTGTGCGTGCCACAGCTGCTGCTGCTGCTGCTGCTGCTGAGATCGTAGTGACTGCTGTTGCTCATGCTGTCGTTACGCCTCGGTTACTGCTACTCATAGTGTTACGAGATCGCAGTGACTGGTGTTGTTCTTCCTGCTGTTAGGTCGAAGTTACTGCTGCTGTTGGCACTGCTGGGAGGCCACAGTTAATTCTGCTACAGCCTTCCTATATGAACAAGCACAGTCCTTGATCTGTTGTTTCCCTGCATCCACAAGTACAGTCCTTGATCTGTTGTTTCCCCTGCATCCACAACTACAGTCCTTGATCTGTTGTTTCCCTGCATCCACAAGTACAGTCCTTGATCTGTTGTTTCCCTGCATTCACAGGTACATTCCTTGATCTGTTGTTTCCCTGCATCCACAAGTACAGTCCTTGATCTGTTGTTTCCCTGCATCTACAAGTACAGTCCTTGATCTGTTGTTTCCCTGCATCCACAAGTACGATCCTTGATCTGTTGTTTCCCTGCATCTACAAGTACAATCCTTGATCTTTTGTTTCCCTGCATCCACAAGTACAGTCCTTGATCTGTTGTTTCCCTGCATTCACAGGTACAGTCCTTGATCTGTTGTTTCCCTGCATCAACAAGTACACTCCTTGATCTGTTGTTTCCCTGCATCTACAAGTACAGTCCTTGATCTGTTGTTTCCCTGCATCCACAAGTACAATCCTTGATCTGTTGTTTCCCCTGCATCCACAACTACAGTCCTTGATCTGTTGTTTCCCTGCATCCGCAAGTACAGTTCTTGATCTGTTGTTTCCCTGCATCTACAAGTACAGTCCTTGATCTGTTGTTTCCCTGCATCCACAAGTACAATCCTTGATCTCTTGTTTCCCTGCATCCGCAAGTACAGTCCTTGATCTGTTGTTTCCCTGCATCCACAAGTACAGTCCTTGATCTGTTGTTTCCCTGCATCCACAAGTACAGTCCTTGATCTGTTGTTTCCCTGCATCCACAAACAGTCCTTGATCTGTTGTTTCCCTGCATCTACAAGTACAGTCCTTGATCTGTTGTTTCCCTGCATCCGCAAGTACAGTCCTTGATCTGTTGTTTCCCTGCATCCACAAGTACAGTCCTTGATCTGTTGTTTCCCTGCATCCACAAGTACAATCCTTGATCTGTTGTTTCCCTGCATCCACAAACAGTCCTTGATCTGTTGTTTCCCTGCATCCACAAGTACAGTCCTTGATCTGTTGTTTCCCTGCATCCACAAGTACAATCCTTGATCTGTTGTTTCCCTGCATCTACAAGTACAGTCCTTGATCTGTTGTTTCCCTGCATCTACAAGTACAGTCCTTGATCTGTTGTTTCCCTGCATCTACAAGTACAGTCCTTGATCTGTTGTTTCCCTGCATCTACAAGTACAGTCCTTGATCTGTTGTTTCCCTGCATCTACAAGTACAGCCCTTGGTCTGTACAAGTACAAGTACAGTCCTTGATCTGTTGTTTCCCTGCATCCACAAGTACAGCCCTTGGTCTGTACAAGTACAAGTACAGTCCTTGATCTGTTGTTTCCCTGCATCCACAAGTACAGTCCTTGATCTGTTGTTATCCTGCATCAACAAGTACAGTCCTTGATCTGTTGTTTCCCTGCATCCACAAGTACAGTCCTTGATCTGTTGTTTCCCTGCATCCACAAGTACAGTCCTTGATCTGTTGTTTCCCTGCATCCACAAGTACAGTCCTTTATCTGTTGTTTCCCTGCATCCACAGGTACAGTCCTTGATCTGTTGTTTCTTTGCATCCACAAGTACAGTCCTTGATCTGTTGTTTCCCTGCATTTACAAGTACAGTCCTTGATCTGCTGTTTCCCTGCATCCACAAGTACAATCCTTGATCTGTTGTTTCCCTGCATCCACAAGTACAGTCCTTGATCTGTTGTTTCCCTGCATCCACAAGTACAGTCCTTGATCTGTTGTTTCCCTGCATCCACAAGTACAGTCCTTGATCTGTTGTTTCCCTGCATCCACAAGTACAGTCCTTGATCTGTTGTTTCCCTGCATCCACAAGTACAGTCCTTGATCTGTTGTTTCCCTGCATCCACAAGTACAGCCCTTGGTCTGTACAAGTACAAGTACAGTCCTTGATCTGTTCACTTTAAAACTACTTATTTCAAGGTCTTGTACTTTCAGACACAGGAAGTCACGAGGGCAATATCTGACATTGTTCTAATGCTTATAACAGTAATAACAGTAATAATAATAATAAATAATAATAATAATAATAATAATAATAATAATAATAATAATAATAATAATGCTTCTTTATTAATAAATTATTGAATATTTATAAATACTTTTTAAGGATTACGTAATCACTACTCATTTTTGGAATTCAAGTTTACTTGATAATTAGTAATTAGGTTGAGTTCAACCTGGGAGGTAATAGGCATCAAAGATAATTTAATATATATATATATATATATATATATATATATATATATATATATATATATATATATATATATATATATATATATATATATATATGTCGTGCCGAATAGGCAGAACTTGCGATCTTGGCTTAAATAGCAACGCTCATCTTGCCATATAGGACAAGTGAAAATTTGTGTATGCAATAATTTCGCCAAAATCATTCTGAGCCTAACGAATAAAATATATTTCACTGTGTTTGTTTAGTATTAAATTATTGTAAACAAATCTAAAATATATTTAGTTGAGTTAGGCTAAAATAAATTGTTCTTGTTATAATAAGGTTAGGTAAGTTTTCTAAGATTCTTTTGGTGCAAAATTAAAAATTTTTACATTAACAGTAATGAAAAAAATATATCTTTAAACGCATTAGAGAAAATTTTAGAAAGGACTTAATTTTAAATGAGTTCTTGCTAATTGACCAGTTTTACATATTCGGCACGATATATATATATATATATATATATATATATATATATATATATATATATATATATATATATATATATATATATATATATATATATATATATATATATATATATATATATATATATATATACATATCCAGGTAGACCCTCCAGGAAGACCCTCCAGGAAGACCCTCCAGGTAGACCCTCCAGGTAGACCCTCCAGGTAGACCCTCCAGGTAGACCCTCCGGGTAGACCCTCCAGGTAGACCCTCCAGGTAGGGTAACCAGCTCTCTACCATACCTCAGTCCTTATAATTCGTGTATGAAGTTATTAACCACAGTCCCTTCTCTTACCCTCCCTTTCCCTTTGATTCTCCCTCATACCATTATCTCTCCCCTATCCAGGACGACACTCCCCACGACCTCACATCTTCTACCTCACAGACGTACAAAAAATAACTGAACAAAGTACCTTCCGGAAATTCGATCTGGTCTCGTGGGAAGAACTGGTCTATAAAATTATTCTGACGGGTCCAATAGCAAGAACCACACAGACCATAAGGTTCATTTTAAATAAGATTTATTCGAGGTGCGCGACCATGAGGCAGCAAGAATGTAGATCGGGATAATGCGGGGCTCACTGAAGGAATGTCCCGTAGGGAAATGCCCAAGTCAAAAGTGGCTTAACACTAGATAAATGTGTCCATTTTTGTTTCTGAGTACATAGTTCTAACTGATGAATGTTATTCCTGCAGCCTCAGGCACCGCTCTCGTTACTTCATGACTGTCTTCACAGTAAATTAATTTTTTTTCTTCGTATTAACCAACCTTAGGGTTAATAACCCAGGATGCCACCTACAACAGTCGAGTATCTCCTAGCTACCTACTTACTGATAGGTGAACAGGGGCAACAGTAAACTTGCATGTTCCTCATGACTGAGGAATGAGCGCTGTACCTGTCTTCTCATACCGACGCCACTGATTCTTGAGTTCTTAGGTACTGAAGTATTTAACTGCTAACTCGTAAAATAAAGTTAACATTTAGTCTTTATTGTTATAAACAGTTTATCTCGCACTTTCAGAGCTACTTTTATTATGTTAATATCTACGTTTGAGAAAACCCGGCAGAAAGCAACGCCTTACACGCCCACTGGTGATTGTAGAGTGTGAGACTATCAATATCAGAAAGTAATGTGATGCTGTGTGCACGGCAAGGAGCCAGATGACGTTGCTTATTACTTATGTACTCACCTATTTGTGATTCCAAGGGTCGATTCTCAGCTCTTGCTCCCAGGTCTTAACTTGCCACTCCACTTCTCGACCACTCTACTCTGAGACTGAAGAAGTACTTCCTATCATCCTTGTATATATATATATATATATATATATATATATATATATATATATATATATATATATATATATATATGTCGTGCATAGTAGGTAAAATTGGTCGATTAGCAAGAACTCATTTAAAATTAAGTCCTTTCTAAAATTTTCTCATACACGTTTAAAGATAAAAAAAAAAATCATATTTGTTAATGTAAAAAATTAATAATTTTGTGCCAAAAGAACCTTAGAAAACTTACCTAACCTTATTATAACAAGCGCAATTTAATTTAGCCTAATCCAACTAAATATATTATAGATAAGTTTACAATAATTTAATAATAAACAAACACAATGATATATACTTTTTTCGATATGTTCAGAATGATTTTTGCGAAATTATTGCATACATAAATTTTCGCTTGCTTTATTCGGCAAGAAGAGCGTTGCTATTTAAGCCAAAATCGCAAGTTTCACCTTTTCGGCACTATATATATATATATATATATATATATATATATATATATATATAATCAGTAACAACACTGCGCTAGCCATGGATTCAAACCCATGTTGGACTGGCCTGCCTCATGGTAAGCGAGAACTACATGACGCTTTAAACCACGGGACCACCCAACCCTACAAGAATGGCGCAGCCAGGAATACTAGCTGTTGGGCCGCCATCCGAGGGCATACGGAGGTGTGGGAGCTTCTAAGTTTAGAAGCTCCCACCACCTGTGAAATTCTTGTAGGGTTGGGTGGTCCTGTGGTTTAAAGCGTCATGTAGTTCTTACTTACCATGAGGCAGGCCAGTACAACATGGGTTCGAATCCTTGGCTAGTGCAGTGTTGTTATTGATCAATACCACTCGTTTGTGGTTACAATAATATATAAATACTGCTCGTGAGGCTAGTACACCAAACAGGGATGAGAATGAAATTAGCTTAGAAGCTCCCACACCTCCGTATGCTCTCGGATGGCGGCCCAACAGCTAGCATTGCTGGCTGCGCCATTCTCGTAGGGTTGGGTGGTCCTGTGGTATAAAGCGTCATGTAGTTCTTACTTACCATGAGGCAGGCCAGTACAACATGGGTTCGAACCCTTGGCTAGCGCAGTGTTGTTATTGACCAATACCACTCGTTCGTGTTTACAAATATATATATATATATATATATATATATATATATATATATATATATATATAAATATATGTAGTAGGTTGGTAGACAGTGAGGTGTTGGCCAGACCGCTTATATAGCTTCCTTGGATGCTTCACTTTCATAGTTCCTTGATAATGTGAGTAGTCACGAAAGCGCTTGGAATTTCTCTATTCTATCAGAGTGGTTGTTTTGCATATTCTGAAATCACCTGTTTACTGTGATCTTATTGCATATATATATATGTATATATATATATGTGTGTGTGTGTGTGTGTGTGTGTGTGTGTGTGTGTGTGTGTGTGTGTGTGTGTGTGTGTGTGTAGGTGTGTGTGTGTGTGTGTGTGTGTGTGTGTGTGTGTGTGTGTGTGTGTGTGTGAGAGAGAGAGAGTGTGTGTTCATTAAACTACAAGTAGGGAAATAACAAAAGAAGTGCAACACCTATGACAGTGGGATGCATGGGAGAAAATACTTACTCTAAAATAAATCTTCAGGTATCCAGGCATGATGTGGGGTAGTCAACAGTGGCAGCTTGGCAGATTAAATCTTGGTGCCAGTCGGTTTAAATGTTTATGTGACGTCGCTGAAACTCTGATTATAGTCTGGAAGCAACAATGTCCGCCAGGAAATCATAAATGTGCACTTATGCTCTTATTACCAGACACGTGCGGATAAATGCAATCTTTACCTATTATTACACTACTTTTAGTGTTTTTTTCAACTACAGTGTGTGGAGTCAGGTGGGTGAACGAAGGTACAATTTACCAGTCGTAACTCAGTACCTCACCCGCTGCTACCAACATCACTGCTCACGAAACTTTTACCGAACAATATATGAAATGTATATTTTCCGATTTTCCATGTTTAAAGCCACCAATTTAATGGATCCAGTATATATAAATATATATATATATATATATATATATATATATATATATATATATATATATATATATATATATATATATATATATATATATATATATATATGTCGTGCCGAATATGTAAAACTGGTCAATTAGCAAGAACTCATTTAAAATTAAGTCCTTTCTAAAATTTTCTCTTATACGTTTAAAGATATATTTTTTTATTAATGTTAATGTAAAAAAATTTAACTTTGCTACAAAAGAATCTTAGAAAACTTACCTAACCTTTTTATAACAAGAACAATTTATTTTAACCTAACCCAACTAAATATATTTTTGATTTGTTTACAGTAATTTAATACTAAACAAACACAGTGAAATATATTTTTTTCGTTAGGTTCAGAATGATTTTGGCGAAATTATTGCATACACAAATTTTCGCTTGTCCTATATGGCAAGATGAGCGTTGCTATTTAAGCCAAACAGAATGACTTCAAGAGTGTATCAGTCTGTAGTGGAAGGAAGGCGGGGTAGGGGTCGGCCTAGGAAGGGTTGGAGGGAGGGGGTAAAGGAGGTTTTGTGTGCGAGGGGCTTGGACTTCCAGCAGGCATGCGTGAGCGTGTTTGATAGGAGTGAATGGAGACAAATGGTTTTTAATACTTGACGTGCTGTTGGAGTGTGAGCAAAGTAACATTTATGAAGGGATTCAGGGAAACCGGCAGGCCGGACTTGAGTCCTGGAGATGGGAAGTACAGTGCCTGCACTCTGAAGGAGGGGTGTTAATGTTGCAGTTTAAAAACTGTAGTGTAAAGCACCCTTCTGGCAAGACAGTGATGGAGTGAATGATGGTGAAAGTTTTTCTTTTTCGGGCCACCCTGCCTTGGTGGGAATCGGCCGGTGTGATAATAAAAAAAAAAAAAAAAAAAAATATATATATATATATATATAAATATATATATATATATATATATATATATATATATATATATGCAAAACAACCACTCTGAAAGAATAGAGAAATTCCAAGCGCTTTCGTGACTACTCACATTATCAAGGAACTATGAAAGTGAAGCATCCAAGGAAGCTATATAAGGGGTCCGGCCAGCACCTCACTATCAGATTCCACAACGGTTAAACACGTGACGTGCGGCGAGCCAACTTGGATAGGTCCTTTGCACAACTCACCCCCAAGCTATTTATTTGTCCAGTGTATTATTAAATTCTTCCCAAATTCTATTAATTATTTATTGAGTTGTGCAAAGGACCTATCCAAGTTGGCTCGCCGCGCGTCACGTGTTTAACCGTTGTGGAATCTGATAGTGATGTGCTGGCCGGACCCCTTATATAGCTTCCTTGGATGCTTCACTTTCATAGTTCCTTGATAATGTGAGTAGTCACGAAAGTGCTTGGAATTTCTCTATTCTTTCAGAGTGGTTGTTTTGCATATTTTGAAATCACCTGTTTACTGTGATCTTATTGCATACACATATATATATATATATATATATATATATATATATATATATATATATATATATATATATATATATATATATATATATATATATATATATATATATATATATATATATCTTTCAACGTACCAGCAGTATCCCACCGAGGCAGGGTGGCCCAAATGGAAAAACAAAAGTTTCTCTTTTTAAATTTAGTAATTTAAGGGGTTACTAGCCCCTCTCTCCCGGCATTTTAGTCACCTCTTACAACACGCATGGATTGCAAAGGAAGAATTCTGTTCCACTTCCCCATGGAGATAAGAGGAAATAAACAAGAACAAGAACTAGAAAGAAAATAGCAGAAAACCCAGAGGGGTGTGTATATATATGCTTGTACATGTATATGTAGTGTGACCTAAGTGTAAGTAGAAGTAGCAAGACGTACCTGAAACCTTGCATGTTTATGAGACAGAAAAAAAGACACCAGTAATCCTACCATCATGTAAAATAATTACAGGTTTCGTTTTACACTCACTTGGCAGGAGAATGAGGTAATCAGTCCCTCAACCTGGAGTCGATGTGTTCAGTCCATCAATCTTGTAGAATGTACAGCATAGGGCCGTAGACGTGGCTTATATACTGTAGTGAGGTGAGGTGAAGCAGGCGGAGGCAGGGTCATAGTGGTACCATCCACTAGTCGAAGTAGGTCTTCGTCAAAAGCCACGTCTACGGCCCTATGCTGTACATTCTACAAGATTGATGGACTGAACACATCGACTCCAGGTTGAGGGATTGATTACCTCATTCTCCTCCTCTCCTTACGCCTTCCTTTTTGTATTGGACTGATGAAGCCACTGTGTGGCGAAACGTTTCCTTAATAAAGATTCCCATATGCTGCATAAGTGTCTCAATCTTCAACTTGTCGGTTTTTCAAACCATTCATCACAACTGTCAGACACTGCAGCATCATGGGATCTTCTTACAAAGAATTCTTCAACACTTGTTCAACCTTTGGACGAAGACCTACTTCGACTAGCGGATGGTACCACTATGATCCCGCCTCCGCCTGCTTCACCTCACCTCACTACAGTATATAAGCCACGTCTACGGCCCTATGCTGTACATTCTACAAGATTGATGGACTGAACACATCGACTCCAGGTTGAGGGACTGATTACCTCATTCTCCTCCTCTCCTTACGCCTTCCTCTTTGTATTGGACTGATGAAGCCACTGTGTGGCGAAACGTTTCCTTAATAAAGATTCCCATATGCTGCATAAGTGTCTCAATCTTTAACTTGTCGGTTTTTCAAACCATTCATCACAACTGTCAGACACTGCAGCATCATGGGATCTTGTTACAAAGAATTCTTCAACACTTGTTCAACGCTTTGGACGTGTAAGTTCTGTCAAGCACCTTAACTACTGGGAACGCTTGGAAGCACTTGACTTGTACTCGTTGGAACGCAGGAGGGAGAGATATATCATAATCTACACTTGGAAAATCTTGGAAGGAATGGTCCCAAATCTGCACACAGAAATCACTCCCTACGAAAGTAAAAGACTGGGCAGGCGATGCAAAATGCCCCCATTAAAAAGTAGGGGCGCCATTGGTACACTAAGAGAAAACACCATAAGTGTCCGGGGCCCAAAACTGTTCAACAGCCTCCCATCAAGCATTAGGGGAATTGCCAATAAACCCCTGGCTGCCTTCAAGAGAGAGCTGGACAGATACCTAAAGTCAGTGCCGGATCAGCCGGGCTGTGGCTCGTACGTTGGACTGCGTGCGGCCAGCAGTAACAGCCTAGTTGATCAGGCCCTGATCCATCGGGAGGCCTGGTCATGGACCGGGCCGCGGGGGCGTTGATCCCCGGAATAACATCCAGGTAACGTCCAGGTAAGACCTACTTCGACTAGTGGATGGTACCACTATGACCCCGCCTCCGCCTGCTTCACCTCACCTCACTACAGTATATAAGCCACGTCTACGGCCCTATGCTGTACATTCTACAAGATTGATGGACTGAACACATCGACTCCAGGTTGAGGGACTGATTACCTCATTCTCCTCCTCTCCTTACGCCTTCCTCTTTGTATTGGACTGATGAAGCCACTGTGTGGCGAAACGTTTCCTTAATAAAGATTCCCATATGCTGCATAAGTGTCTCAATCTTCAACTTGTCGGTTTTTCAAGCCATTCATCACATATATATATATATATATATATATATATATATATATATATATATATATATATATATATATATGCCACCTTTATATCAACAATGTATCTCTTAAATCTTCTGTGCCATATTATGTAATAAAATATTCCTATTGGTAAAAAAAAAATAGTTTAAAAGATGGGGTGGTAGGGGAAGTGGAATATTCAAATGGCTTCAGGAAGAAATCCAAATATTCTTCCTTGAAGCCTTTTTATCCACTTCTCCGAGGCTATGGATCCCACAATTTACACCAGAGGTGGACCCCATCCTATATATATATATATATGTATATATATATATATATGTACATATATATATATATATATATATATATATATATATATATATATATATATACATATATATATATACAAATTCACTACATAAGAGTAGTTAACTGACAAGAACAACAATAAAATAACATGATAACAAGGACATTCACCATGTGAAATAATGTTGTAATGATGAATTATGGTGAGCGAGAGTGATCCACCACTGTGATGGTGAGTGATAGTGAGGGTTCACCACTGTGATGGTGAGTGATAGTGAGGGTTCATCACTGTGATGGTGAGTGATAGTGAGGGTTTATCACCGTGATAGTGAAGGTTTATCACCGTGATAGTGAGTGATAGTGAGGGTTTATCACTGTGATGGTGAGTGATACTGAGGGTTCATCACTGTGATGGTGAGTGATAGGGAGGGTTTATCACTGTGATGGTGAGTGATAGTGAGGGTTCACCACTATGATGGTGAGTGATAGTGAGGGTTCATCACTGTGATGGTGAGTGATAGTGAAGGTTCACCACTATGATGGTGAGTGATAGTGAGGGTTCACCACTATGATGGTGAGTGATAGTGAGGGTTCATCACTGTGATGGTGAGTAATAGTGAGGGTTTATCACTGTGATTGTGAGTGATAGTGAGGGTTCATCACTGTGATGGTGAGTGATAGTGAGGGTTCATCACTGTGATGGTGAGTGATAGTGAGGGTTTATCACTGTGATGGTGAGTGATAGTGAGGGTTTATCACTGTGATGGTGAGTGATAGTGAGGGTTCATCACTGTGATGGTGAGTGATAGTGAGGGTTTATCACTGTGATTGTGAGTGATAGTGAGGGTTCATCACTGTGATCGTGAGTGATAGTGAGGGTTCATCACTGTGATGGTAAGTGATAGTGAGATTTTATCACCGTGATGGTGAGTGATAGTGAGGGTTCATCAATATGATGGTGAGTGATAGTGAGGGTTCATCACTGTGATGGTGAGTGATAGTGAGGGTTCATCACTGTGATGGTGAGTGATAGTGAGGGTTCAGCACTGTGATGGTGAATGATAGTGAGGGTTCATCACTATGATGGTGAGTGATAGTGAGGGTTCATTACTGTGATGGTGAGTGATAGTGAGGGTTTATCACTGTGATGTGAGTGATAGCGAGGGTTCATCACTGTGATGGTGAGTGATAGTGACGGTTCATCACTGTGATGGTGAGTGATAGTGACGGTTTATCACCGTGATGTTGAGTGATAGTGAGGGTTCATCACTATAATGGTGAGTGATAGTGAGGGTTCATCACTGTGATGGTGAGTGATAGTGAGGGTTCATCACTGTGATGGTGAGTGATAGTGAGGATTCAGCACTGTGATGGTGAGTGATAGTGAGGGTTCATCACTATGATGGTGAGTGATAGTGAGGGGTCGCCACTATGATGGTGAGTGATAATCAGGCTTCGTCTTTGTGATGGTGAGTGATAGAGAGAGTTATCACTGTGATGGTGAGTGATAGCGAGGGTTAATCACTATGATGGTGAGTGATCGTGAGGGTTCATCACTGTGATGGTGAGTGATAGTGAGGGTTCGCCACTATGATGGTGAGTGATAGTGAGGCTTCGTCTTTGTGATAGTGAGGGTTCATCACTGTGATGGTGAGTGATAGTGAGAGTTCATCACTGTGATGGTGAGTGATAGTGAGGGTTCAGCACTGTGATGGTGAGTGATAGTGAGGGTTCATCACTATGATGGTGAGTGATAGTGAGGGTTCATCACTGTGATGGTGAGTGATAGTGAGGGTTTATCACTGTGATGTGACTGATAGTGAGGGTTCATCACTGTGATGGTGAGTGGTAGTGACGGTTCATCACTCTGATGGTGACTGATAGTGACGGTTTATCACCGTGATGTTGAGTGATAGTGAGGGTTCATCACTATAATGGTCAGTGATAGTGAGGGTTCATCACTGTGATGGTGAGTGATAGGGTTCATCAATGTGATGGTGAGTGATAGTAAGGATTCAGCACTGTGATGGTGAGTGATAGTGAGGGTTCATCACTATGATGGTGAGTGATAGTGAGGGTTCATCACTGTGATGGTGAGTGATAGTGAGGGTTTATCACTGTGATGGTGAGTGATAGTGAGGGTTCATCACTATGATGGTGAGTGATCGTGAGGGTTCATCACTGTGATGGTGAGTGATAGTGAGGGTTCACCACTATGATGGTGAGTGATAGTGAGGCTTCGTCTTTGTGATGGTGAGTGATAGTGAGCGTTCATCACTGTGATGGTGGGTGATAGTGAGGGTTCATCACTGTGATGGTGAGTGATAGTGAGGATTCACCAGTATGATGGTGAGTGATAGTGAGGGTTCACCACTATGATGGTGAGTGATAGTGAGGCTTCGTCTTTGTGATGGTAAGTGATAGTGATGGTTCACCCCTATGATGGTGAGTGATAGTGAGGGCTCACCACTATGATGGTGAGTGATAGTGAGGGTTCACCACTATGATGAGTGATAGTGAGGCTTCGTCTTTGTGATGGTGAGTGATAGTGAGGGTTCATCACTGTGATGGTGAATGATAGTGAGGGTTCATCACTATGATGATGAGTGATAGTGAGGGTTCACCACTATGATGATGAGTGATAGTGAGGGTTCACCACTATGATGGTGAGTGATAGTGAGGGTTCACCACTATGATGGTGAGTGATAGTGATGGTTTATCACTGTGATGGTGAGTGATAGTGAAGGTTCATCACTATGATGATGAGTGATAGTGAGGGTTCACCACTATGATGGTGAGTGATAGTGAGGGTTCATCACTGTGATGGTGAGTGATAGTGAGAGTTCATCACTATGATGGTGAGTGATAGTGAGGGTTCATCACTGTGATGGTGAGTGATAGTGAAGGGAAGGTCCAGCTGTGTGTGAAAGTGCGTATATCCACAGTCCCCGGGTGCACACTTCTATGAGGGACTCGCACATGAGACGGCTTGACTGCGGTCATGAGGCTCCTCTCCTGAGTGCTGGTAATTTGCCAGTCAAGGAGGAGGAGGAGTCATAATACAATCTGTCAACTTGTGCATTAAGACTCAGGTGACGGGGAGACGGTCAAGCCTTCCACAGGGTTCCTTACCTGTGACAGCTTCCGAGGCTTCGTCCTAGATGAACTTCAGTCAATATTTACTGGGGCATTACCTAAGACTTTTAGGGAGAAATTAAAGACAGGAAATGAGAAGAATACACTATGTTTCGGGCGGCCAGTGAAGCTGTCATCATACCGGTGAGGGAAGTGCTGAGAGCTTCAAAGGACATTTTAAGACACGAAGCTTCAGTTACAACACTCGTAGTGCAAGATGCAGGATAGTCATTGTCACCAGAACTCAAGCCATTTACTGCATTACTCTGGTGCAGTAAATGGCTTATAAACTAACTGAAAGGAAGTTACTGAAAAAAATAGAAAAAAAAAACTCATTAAAATTCATCTTTGAAAATCGTTTCATTCAATGGAAACCATAAAAATATTATGATACTTTAATTGGTATAATTACACAGATTTTTTACATCTCCCTCTCAAAAATTTATAAGTTATTACAAAAACTGAAAAAACTATAAAGCATTAGTTTAAGAAATAAAATGTGTTTGGAAAACAGCGAGACGGAGGTCACAAACACTGGTCACAAACACTGGTCACAAACACTGGTCACAAACACTGGTCACAAACACTGGTCACAAACACTGGTCACAAACACTGATCACAAACACTGGTCAAAAACACTGGTCACAAACACTGATCACAAACACTGGTCACAAACACTGGTCACAAACACTGGTCACAAACACTGATCACAAACACTGGTCACAAACACTGGTCACAAACACTGGTCACAAACACTGGTCACAAACACTGGTCACAAGCACTGGTCACAAACACTGGTCACAAACACTGGTCACAAACACTGGTCACAAACATTTGTCACAAACACTGGTCACAAACACTGGTCACAAACACTGGTCACAAACACTGGTCACAAACACTGGTCACAAACATTTGTCACAAACACTGGTCACAAACACTGGTCACAAACACTGGTCACAAGCACTGGTCACAAACACTGGTCACAAACATTTGTCACAAACACTGGTCACAAACACTGGTCACAAACACTGGTCACAAGCACTGGTCACAAACACTGGTCACAAACACTTGTCACAAACACTGGTCACAAACACTGGTCACAAACAATGAACACAAACACTGGTCACAATGGTCACAAACAATGATCACACACTGGTCACAAACACTGGTCACAAACACTGGTCACAAACACTGGTCACAAGCACTGGTCACAAACACTGGTCACAAGCACTGGTCACAAACACTGGTCACAAACACTGGTCACAAACAATGGTCACAAACAATGGTCACAACACTGGTCACAAACACTGGTCACAAACACTGGTCACAAGCACTGGTCACAAACACTGGTCACAAACACTTGTCACAAACACTGGTCACAAACAATGGTCACAAACACTGGTCACAAACAATGGTCACAAATACTGGTCACAAACACTGATCACAAACACTGGTCACAAAAACTGGTCACAAACACTGGTCACAAACACTGGTCAAAAACAATGATCACAAACACTGGTCACAAACACTGGTCACAAACACTGGTCACAAACACTGATCACGAAAACTGGTCACAAACACTGGTCACAAACACTGGTCACAAACACCGGTCACAAACACTGGTCACAAACACTGATCACAAACACTGATCACAAATACTGGTCACAAAAACACATCACAAACACTGGTCACAAACACTGGTCACAAACATTGGTCACAAACACTGGTCACAAACACTGGTCACAAACACTGGTCGCAAACAATGATCACAAACACTGGACACAAACACTGGCCACAAACACTTGTCACAAACACTGGTCACAAACACTGGTCACAAACACTGGTCACAAACACTGATCACAAACACTGATCACAAATACTGGTCACAAAAACACTGATCACAAACACTGGTCACAAACACTGGTCACAAACATTGGTCACAAACACTGGTCACAAACACTGGTCACAAACACTGGTCACAAACACTTGTCACAAACACTGGTCACAAACACTGGTCACAAACAATGATCACAAACACTGGTCACAAACAATGGTCACATACAATGATCACACACACTGGTCACAAACACTGGTCACAAACACTGGTCACAAACAATGATCACAAACACTGGTCACAAACACTGGTCACAAACACTGGTCACAAACACTTGTCACAAACACTGGTCACAAACACTGGTCACAAACAATGATCACAAACACTGGTCACAAACACTGGTCACAAACAATGATCACACACACTGGTCACACACTGGTCACAAACAATGGTCACAAACACTGATCACAAACACTGGTCACGAAAACTGGTCACAAACACTGGTCACAAACACTGGTCACAAACACTGGTCACAAACAATGATTATAAACACTGGTCACAAACACTGATCACAAACAATGATCACAAACACTGGTCACAAACAATGGTCACAAACACTGGTCACAAACACTGGCCACAAACACTGATCACAAACACTGGTCACACACACTGGTCGCAAACACTGGTCACAATGATCACAAACACTGGTCACAAACACTGGTCACAAACAATGATCACAAACACTGGTCACAAACACTGGTCACAATGATCACAAACACTGGTCACAAGCACTGGTCACAAACACTGATCACAAACACTGGTCACACACACTGGTCGCAAACACTGGTCACAATGATCACAAACACTGGTCACAAACACTGGTCACAAACAATGATCACAAACACTGGTCACAAACACTGGTCACAATGGTCACAAACACTGGTCACAAGCACTGGTCACAAACACTGGTCACAAACACTGGTCACGAAAACTGGTCACAAACACTGGTTACAAACACTGGTCACAAACACTGGCCACAAACGATGGTCACAAACACTGGTCACAAACACTGGTCACAAACACTGGTCACGAAAACTGGTCACAAACACTGGTCACAAACACTGGCCACAAACACTGGCCACAAACACTGGCCACAAACGATGGTCACAAACACTGGTCACAAACACTGGTCACAAACACTGGCCACAAACACTGGCCACAAACGATGGTCACAAACACTGGCCACAAACACTGGTCACAAACACTGGTCACAAACACTGGCCACAAACGATGGTCACAAACACTGGCCACAAACACTGGTCACAAACACTGGTCACAAACACTGGTCACAAACACTGGCCACAAACGATGGTCACAAACACTGGTCACAAACACTGGTCACAAACACTGGTCACAAACAATGGTCACAAACACTGGTCACAAACACTGGTCACAAACACTGGTCACAAACACAGGTCACAAACACTGGTCACAAACACTGGTCACAAACACTGGTCACAAACAATGGTCACAAACAATGGTCACAAACACTGGTCACAAACACTGGTCACAAACAATGGTCACAAACACTGGCCACAAACACTTCTCACAAACAATGGTCACAAACACTGGTCACAAACAATGGTCACAAACACTGGCCACAAACACTGGTCACAAACAATGGTCACAAACAATGGTCACAAACACTGGCCACAAACACTGGTCACAAACACTGGTCACAAACAATGGTCACAAACACTGGCCACAAACAATGGTCACAAACACTGGTCACAAACAATGGTCACAAACACTGGCCACAAACAATGGTCACAAACACTGGTCACAAACAATGGTCACAAACAATGGTCACAAACAATGGTCACAAAACTCTTGCGTGAAAGAAAATGCAAATTATTGCAAGCCGTATATAATTTTCGCCCCGTCGACATTAACACTTCTTGTGATGCCGACCTTCGCGAGATAGAGATAGAGATAGATAGAGAGAGAGAAAGAGAGAGAGAGACAGACAGACAGACAGACAGAGAGAGAGAGAGGCTATACTAGTCACCTTGCGTGATGGCTTTTTACGTATTCCTGTTCCTGGAGGGACTATTTTACTCTCGTTTTTGTTTCATATACAATAATATGTGAGAGTTGCGTGTTGCTCTTGGCAGTGTCTGCTATGTCCACTCACCACGGTGTTGGCTGGACATGCCACCGTAACACCCAAGGGTAAGCCAGTGTGGTGGCACCGGTAAGCCAGTGTGGTGTCACCGGTAAGCCAGTGTGGTGTCACCGGTTAGCCAGTGTGGTGTCACCGGTAAGCCAGTGTGGTGTCACCGGTAAGCCAGTGTGGTGTCACCGGTAAGCCAGTGTGGTGTCACCGGTTAGCCAGTGTGGTGTCACCGGTAAGCCAGTGTGGTGTCACCGGTAAGCCAGTGTGGTGTCACCGGTAAGCCAGTGTGGTGTCACCGGTAAGCCAGTGTGGTGTCACCGGTAAGCCAGTGTGGTGTCACCGGTTAGCCAGTGTGGTGTCACCGGTAAGCCAGTGTGGTGTCACCGGTAAGTCTGTGTGGTGTCACCGGTAAGTCTGTGTGGTGTCACCGGTAAGTCAGTGTGGTGTCACCGGTAAGCCAGTGTGGTGTCACCGGTAAACCAGTGTTGTGGCACCGGTAAACCAGTGTAGCGTCACCGGTAAACCAGTGTGGTGTCACCGGTAAACCAGTGTAGTGTCACCGGTAAACCAGTGTGGTGTCACCTGTAAACCAGTGTTGTGGCACCGGTAAACCAGTGTAGCGTCACCGGTAAACCAGTGTGGTGTCACCGGTAAACCAGTGTAGTGTCACCGGTAAACCAGTGTGGTGTCACCGGTAAACCAGTGTGGTGTCACCGGTAAACCAGTGTGGTGTCACCGGTAAACCAGTGTGGTGTCACCGGTAAACCAGTGTGGTGTCACCGGTAAACAGTGTGGTGTCACCGGTAAACCAGTGTGGTGTCACCGGTAAACCAGTGTGGTGGCACCGGTAAACCAGTGAGTCTTTACAAAGAATCGTGTCATGCATATTTCTTGAGGGGGCTGACTGACAGCCTAACAAAGATGTTGATAGTCTAGCCAAAGGAGCTGATGGTTGAGATAACATGTCAAGCTAGATAACACCATCTTATGATGACACCATATTACACTAAGTTACCACATGGGACGAGGAAAGGTGTCAGTGCGATATATCCTTGAGATACACCACAGTGTTGCTGGCCAAGACCACACCCTGCCTGGTTGTCAAGACTATCTCTGAACTGGTCATGAAGTCTACTCCTGCCTAAGGTCCACTCAGAATGGTCCTCTTGAAAAATGCGTTTTTTTTTTTTTTAAGGTCACGCCTCGTAAGTCGTCGCTACTGTGTCAAACTCCCGATGACAGTTCTTTCACTTGACCAGCTGTCTCACAGCACGAGAATGTTACTACCTTCTTCAGCCAGTTACTGTCTCACCTTCACTGAAGCTTCACTAAACCACCTCCCTGCACTGTGCTGAACCACAATCGAAAAGATGTATAACCACATAAGACAAAAACTGACCACAGGGAACCAGATAATAAGACTCGTGATGGATTAGGAAAGCGATAAATGATGACAGAGAGAAATGCGAGGTAATGAATAGACGGTTGAGAGAGATCTTTACCGACGAATGAGAGAAGTTTGCAAGAGGAAGAGGGAGAGAATGAAGCGAGTAGCAAAGATCTGACACAATTACAACGGCGAGCAATATATAATAAAAGCAGTGAGACCAGACAGGAGGTATAGGTAAACAAACAGTGAAACCCCGTAGCAAGGAGACACAAAGTGACAGAAACACGTCAACTGCTAGAAGCTAGATAGACGGAAACCTGCAAATGTAATCCCATCATTCGTAAGTGGAAGTTAAACTCAAACATTAACAACAGAAATCATTGAAAATATCCCATCGTTGTAAGAGTAATTAAAAAATTGCAATGACGTGGATAAGGAAATAATTGAGAAGAATGTCATCTCGTCTGTCAAAATAAAATACAAGAAATCCCAAGAGGCTATTAAGCAACTAGATCCATCGACTGGAAATGAAGAGACGGTGCCAGGAGCCGGAGCTCGTCTTCCACAGACTCATCTCAGTACCGCTGGTGAGTGCATCTTGGCGAGTGAAGATAATACAAGGGGGCAGATACAGTCTTCATGTATTACAGGAAGAAACATTCATTACCATTGTTTTATTGCTTTGTGTTTGTAAGCAAAGGTAAGTTTTTATGTGGGTGGATTCTTTTGTGTGCACCTGTGTGTACGTGTGTGTGTGTGTGTGTGTGTGTGTGTGTGTGTGTGTGTGTGTGTGTGTGTGTGTGTGTGTGTGTGTGTGTGTGTGTGTGTGTGTGTGTGTGTGTGTGTGTGTGTGTGTGTGTGTGTGTGTGTGTGTGTGTGTGTGTCTACTTACCTACTAGGTACACTCTCTCCCTGCTCCATGAGCTTTATCGTGCCTCTTCTTAAAGCTATGTATGAATCCTGCATCCACTACATCTCTCTCTAGACTATTCCACTTCCTGACAACTCTTTGACTGAAGAAGAACTTTCTAACATCCCTTTGACTCATTTGAGTTTTCAACTTCCAGCCAGTTGTGACCCCTAATGAGTAAAGGTACACAAAAGGAGGAGAGTAAATTCTTGTATAGCTAACATACATATACTCTACCTATTACTGTGATCTGATCCTCCCTTTAAACCTTATTTCAAGTATATGTTATTTTATAGTAACTACTTTTCACACAGTTAAGTTACTTAGCCTTTTTAACTTTTAAGGTTTAATTAAATAATAAGATATTCCAAGGTCTGCATTGGAAATAAGTCACTTTGTCAGTGGCATCGTAAGGGGGGGGGCCGAGCCGCTCCGGGTGACACCGTTTAGGGGGTGACACCATAGAACCTCTAAAGAAGGTGACACTAATGCACAAAACAGTGCTGCACCAACATAAGAGAAAAATCCTTCGTTTCTGTATAGCCTATTATATGATTACAGAGTACAAATAGGCCTATATAGGGAAAATCATTGATTTTTCGATGATGTGATAGACGATTTTGCAGGATTGGATTCAAGGAAATGTAAGATCAGATTCACTGAGATGTTACTTGTACTCAAGGTCAAATCGGAACTAGTGTTTTTCTGATGTTGCAATGTTTTTTCCTTTTTTCAAGTGTTTTTTTTTTGGCATTCTTGAAGATGTATAAATGTAGGATGTGTTGCCTGTACTCAAAGTGGTATTTGAGTTTATGTTTCCTCAATATTACTACGATTATACATTTTATCATTAATAAAGCTGAGAAGTATTCTCTTGTTCGGTTTATGGCCCTTAAATGTTCTCATTGCTAAACATTAGTTACTGGTCATGCAGTAGTGACGTAACTGGAGTTTACTCCCCCCATCTCCCCACCCTGGGATTTCATGGGGGTGGCACCAAAGATGCCGCCCCGGGTGACACCAACCCTAGCAACGCCACTGCACTTTATCTACCTTTTCTGGGTTATCGTAGGTAATCTTCACATATGCTGCTATGGATGATAATTTGTGTAACTGTATTTATGTGTACCTGTACCTGATTAAACTTATTAATCTCTCTTGAAAATTGAAATGCTTCTCTTATAGTGGTATGGTATTCAGCTTACGGCCAAGAGATCCCGGGTGAAACGTCTTCTGGAACCTGCTGCCTCAGTTACCTAGGAGCCAGACGTTAGTAACCCATCATACGAGGGCTTCAATGGGTTATCCTGAGTGACTAACTATCAGGGATAAAAACTGGAACACATCTTCGTCAGCAACTATAGGCCTGTTAGTATACTCAGTATAATATCCAAAATTCTAGAGAAGGCGGTGTACTCTCAAGTAGTTAAGTACCTTGATGACAACAACATTCTCCATAGCTATCAATCAGGCTTTAGAAGATCTTACTCAACCGACACCTTCCTAATTAATCTGATGGATTACCTGAGAACTGAAATGTCAAAGGGGAACCTCATAGGTATGGTAACCTTAGACCTGCAAAAGGCCTTCGATACTGTCAACCACAATATATTATGTACGAAACTTCAAGCTATCGGTATAGGTTCTGTAGACTGGTTGAAGTCCTACCTTAGCAACAGGAGACAAATTGTCAAAATCAACAAAATGGAATCAGAACCCCTGCCGATAACATGTGGAATTCCCCAAGGTAGTATTCTGGGTCCCTTATTATTCTTATGTTATGTCAATGACATGCCTATCAGTGTCAAGTGCAAACTCTTACTGTATGCAGATGACAGTGCCCTGTTAGTGTCAGGTAAAGACCCACAAGATATAGCTAATGTTTTAACACTTGAACTGGAGTCCTGCAGCAAATGGTTAGTAGACAACAAACTATCATTACACCTAGGGAAAACTGAAGCCATTCTCTTTAGCACGAAACATAAACTGAGAAGGGTAAATAATTTTAATGTCCAGTGTAATGGGGAGCCCATCACTTTGGTTTCATCAGTAAAATATCTGGGAATCCCCTTTGACCCATGCATGTCAGGAGAATTGATAGGGAACAGTGTAGTAAAGAAAGCGAATGCCAGACTGAAGTTCCTGTATAGACAAGCACAGTGTCTACCTACTGAGGCTCGCAGGACCCTATGTCTAGCCCTTATACAATGCCATATGGATTACGCTTGCTCTTCTTGGTACTCTGCCTTGACAAAAAAAAACTGAAAGATAGACTGCAAATCACCCAGAACAAAATCGTAAGATTCATCCTGGGGCTGGGACCAAGAGAACATGTAGGCCTGAATGAATTACAGCAGTTGGATATGCTGAATGTTGAAGACAGAGTAAAACAACTGAAGCTAAATCATGTTTATAAAATTGCTCACAAACAGTGTCCAGAATATCTTGCTGTCAATTTTGTCAAGGTTGGGAATCAAAGCAATCATAGTACTAGGGGGAGAGAGCACAACTTTGTAGTACCCACAGTCAGTGGCCAGGCTTCAAACACCTTTTATTGTACAGCAATAAAGGAATGGAACAGACTACCCGCACATGGCAAAGCCAGTCATAGCATGAACTAGTTCAAGAAGAGTGCCAAAAGGTGTCCGATGAATGTAGCTACAGAAAGGGAGGGGAATGATTTTCTATTTTTTAGCTAACATACGTGTAAATTTTACCTAATTCCTAGTAATGACCCTCGTGTTGTAGATAGTCTTAATGACCCTCGTGTAGTAGATAATAAGATGTTATCTTCATTATAGAATAATAAGAAAATATTATAACCTTTATATTATAATAATAAGGTAAAAGGACCACAATGGAAATAAGTCACTCTGTCTGACTTTTTTGGGTTATCCCAGGTTCTCTACACATATGCTGCTGTGTATGATAATTCTATGTAACTGTATTTGTGTATACCTGAATAAACTTACTTACTTACTTACAGAATTGTGCTAGTCAGTGTTCGAAATATTTTCAAGACTGAAGCACAGAAAATGGGGAACTACATGGAAGACTGAGCAAGAATACAATACGTTTTCCTTTAGTCTTCGTACATAATTTAAAACTTTTACAATAGTTTTATATACGGTAAATTGTGTAAAATTTAACTTAAAATAACCCAGTAAAATCGAGCAATACGACAATGCGACGTAATCGTCGATTTCCTATGGTAAAAAAATCAGGTGTTGAGGAGGATCCTCCAAGGGACTGACAAAGTGTTGAGTTCCCCATTGTCTGCCCAAGTGAAGTGTGATTGTGCACCCATTTGTAAAAATTTTTCAGCTACTTCACTTCCTCTGAACAATTCAACTTTCTCACTGTTGTCTGGGCTGTTCTGTAACTTTCTCCATTTTCCTTATAAGAGTTGATAAACAGAAAAATTATGAATCTATTATTTAGCTAATTATATATATATATATATATATATATATATATATATATATATATATATATATATATATATATATATATATATATATATATATATATTTATATATATATATATATATATATATATATATTATATATATATATATATATATATATATATATATATATATATATATATATATATATATATATATGTGTGTGTGTGTGTGTGTGTGTGTGTGTGCTCACCTAAATGTGGTTGCAGGGGTCGATACTCAGCTCCTGGCCCCGCCTCTTCACCGACCGCTTCTAGGTCCTCTCTCCCCCTGCTCCATGAGCTTTATCATACCTCGTCTTGAAACTATGTATAGTTCCTGTTTCCACTACATCGCTTGCCAGACTATTCCACTTTCTGACTACTCTATGACTGAAGAAAAACTTCCTAACATCCCTTTGACTCATTTGAGTCTTCAGCTTCCAATTGTGACCCCCTGTTTCTGTGTCCCATCTCTGGAACATCCTGTCTCTGTCCACCTTGTCTGTTCCACGCAGTATTTTGTATGTCGTTATCATGTCCCCCTGACCCTCCTGTCCTCCAGTGTTGTCAGGCCGATTTCCCTTAACCTTTCTTCATAGGACATTCCCCTTAGCTTTGGAACTAGCCTTGTTGCAAACCTTTGCACTTTCTCTAATTTCTTGACGTGTTTGACCAGGTGTGGGTTCCAAACTGGTGCTGCGTACTCTAGTATAGGCCTGACGTACACAGTGTATAAAGTCTTGAACGATTCCTTACTGAGGTACTGGAACGCTATTCTCAGGTTTGCCAAGCGCCCATATGCCGCAACAGTTATCTGGTTAATGTGTGCTTCTGGCGATGTACTCGGTATTATACTCACTCCTAGGTCTTTCTCCTTGAGTGAGGTTTGCAGCCTTTGGCCACCTAGCCTATACTCTGTCTGCGGTCTTCTTTGCCCTCCTCCGATCTTCATGACTTTGCATTTGGCAGGGTTAAATTCTAGGAGCCAGTTTCTGGACCACACATCCACCCTGTCCAGGTCTCTTTGTAGACCTGTCTGGCCCGCGTCTGATTTAATTCTCCTCATTAACTTCACGTCATCTGCAAACAGGGACACTTCTGAGTCTATCCCTTCCGTCATGTCGTTCACATATACCAAGAATAGCACTGGTCCCAGGGCTGACCCCTGTGGGACCCCGCTCCTCACTGGCGCCCACTGTGATACCTCATCACGGACCATGACCCGCTGTTGCCTCCCTGTTAGGTATTCTCTGATCCATTGCAGTGCCCTTCATGTTATACATGCCTGTTCCTCTAGCTTCTGTACTAATCTCTTGTGACGAACTGTGTCGAAGGCCTTCTTGCAGTCCAAGAAAATGTAATCAACCCACCCCTCTCTCTTATTTCTTACTTCAGTTAACTTGTCGTAAAACTCTAGTAGGTTTGTGACACAGGATTTGCCTTCCATGAATCCCTGCTGGCTGTCGTTTATAATCTTGTTCCGGTCCAGGTGCTCTACCACTCTCCTCCTGATAATCTTTTCCAAGACTTTGCATACTATACATGTCAGTGACACTGGTCTATAATTTAGTGCTTCATTTCTGTCTCCCTTCTTAAAGATGGGGGCTACATTTGCCTTCTTCCATACTTCAGGTAGTTGCCCAGTTTCAAGGGAAGTGTTGAAGATTTTGGTTAGTGGCACACGTAGTGTCCCTGCTCCCTCTCTAAGGACCCACGAAGAGATGCTGTCCAGTCCCACCGCCTTTGAGGTATCAAGGTCACTTAGGAGCTTCTCCACCTCCTCCTCCGTTGTGTGTAATTCACCCAACACTTGTTGGTATATCCCTTGTTGCTGTACGCCACTGTTTTGTCTTCCTGTTGTCCCTTCAGCCTCCACTGTAAATACTTCCTGAAATCTCATGCTGAGCTCCTCACATACCTCCTGGTCGTTTCTTGTGAGCTCCCCACCTTCTTTCCTCAGCCTGATTACCTGGTCCTTGACTGTTGTCTTCCTCCTGATGTGGCTGTAGAGTAGTTTCGGGTCAGACTTGGCTTTCGATGCTATGTCATTTTCGTACTGCCACTGTACCTCCCTTCTTATCTGTGCATACTCGTTTGTGGCTTGTTGACTAATCTCTTCATTCTCCTGAGTCCTTTGCCTTCTGTACTTTTTCCATTCTCTAGAGCACTTAGTTTTTGCCTCCCTGCACCTTCGGGTAAACCAAGGGCTCATTCTGCTCTTCCCATTATTTCTGTTACCCTTGGAAACAAACCTTTCCTCTGCCTCCTTGCATTTTGTTGTTACAAAGTTCATCATTTCGTTTACTGATTTTCCTACCAACTCCTGTTCCCACTGAACCTCCTGCAGGAAGGTCCTCATTCCTGTGTAGTCCCCCCTTTTATAGTTTAGCTTTTCCCTTTCTACTCCTGTTACTCTCTCCACTTTTAGCTCCACGATGTATTCAAATCTCATAACTACATGGTCACTAGCTCCAAGGGGCCTTTCATATGTGAAGTGCTCAATGTCTGATCTACTCAGGGTGAACATGAGGTCCAGTCTTGCTGGTTCATCCTCCCCTCTCTCTCTGGTAGTATCCCTAACATGTTGGTGCATGAGATTTATCAGCACAACATCCATCATCTTGGCTCTCCATGTTTTGGGACCCCATGTGGCTCCAGGTTTTCCTAGTCAATCTCCCTGTGATTGAAGTCGCCCATGACCAGTAACTTTGCTCTACTTGAGTGGGCCCTTCTTGCCACCTCAGCTAGAGTGTCCACCATTGCTCTGTTGCATTAATCATATTCCTCTCTTGGCCTCCTGCAGTTCTGTGGTGGGTTATACAGCACTGCAATGACTACCTTGTGCTCCCCTGACTGAACTGTACCTACTATGTAATCCCTTTCTCCAATCTCGTCCATACCTTCCATTTCTTGATAACCCCACCAGTTTTTCATTAGTAGTGCAACCCCTCCTCCCCCCTGCTCCTCTATCTTTCCTCAGGATCTGATATCCAGGTGGGAAGATTGCATCTGTTATTATCCCAGTGAGTTTCGTTTCTGTAACTGCTATGATGTCTGGGAACAACTCCTTGATTCTTTCGTGCCACTCCTCACATTTATTCGTTATTCCATCTGCGGTCGTGTACCAAACCTTCAACTTCTTTTCAATAACTGTGGTCTGGGGAGAGAGGTGGGTTAGGGGGAGCAGGGGCCTATAGGGGGTTTGTGTGGGGGTGGGGTCTGTGGTGTGGGGTGTGGGGGCAGAGATCCTATGGGGGGTTTCAGTGGGGGTGGAGAGGGGGATGGGGGGAAGAGGGTCTATGGGGGTTACAATGGGGGATGGGGATAGAAGGTACAGTGTGTGAGTTGCTGTGGGTTACTGTGAGGGTGAGGTTTGTGGTGAGGGGGATGGGGGAGAGGGTACATTGTGTGGGTTACTGTGGGTTTCTGTGGGGGTGGGGTTTGAGCTGAGGGGGATGTACGGGTTACTGAGGTTTATGCAGAGGGGGATATGTGGGTTACTTTGCATTAGGTTGTTTGGTTGCTTTGGGATTGCCATGGTTGTGTTCCTTCTGTGGGTGGTACTGGAGGGGGTTGTGTTTGTTCTTCAACATAGGCCTGATTTCTCCAGATCTCCACCTTCCTTGCCTCCCATTCCTCCTTGCGACGTTGCACCCTCTCTTTCAGTGTCATCCTTTCTTCTTGTGTCCTGTCTCAGTCGAGGTACACACTCCGGAACACCTGATTGTCCCTTAGGCATGCTTTCTCCTGCAGGATCCGGTTTCGAGCTGACTCTGCCTTGAAAATCACTTTGACGATGTTTTTTTTCCCCTCGCAAACCACCCAATTATCTGAAAATTTGTCAGCTGAGTCATGTCGTCCTCTCCTATTGCTTTCATGATGCTTTCAATCGTTTTTTTTCTCCTCCTGTTTCCTTGCCTCGTAAGTTTCCCCATCTACTTTTTGGAGCCCATAGACAAAAATGGCCCTCTCCCTTTCATCCTCCCACTGTGCTTCCCTGAGCATCCTTTCATTTAAATTAGTTCCTGCCATTGACGCATTGCTTCTTACTGTCTCTTCCCTATCTGGTGTCCCTCTGCTTATTTGTTCCTGGACATGGCAGTTGTCTGTTAGAGCCTCTGTGTATAGTTTAGCTCCTTCATTAACTTTAGTCCCCTCATTAGTTCTTGCTGTTCTCCCTGCCTTTTCCCCTCATCGGTGACTGATGTAGTAGCTCTTGGTGTCATGGCTGTACTGTCCTTTGGTTCTTTAGTTTAGGCTGTTTCAGACTCTTTAGTTTTTCTACTAAGCTCTGTATCTTAGCTTCAGCTGCTGTGATTTGTAATTCCCATTTCCTGCTCTCCTCAGCTATTTTCTCTTCCATTTTCTTGCTGATCTCTTCCAGCCTCCTCCCCCACTCCTCTCTTTGCATGAGCTCTGCCTCCCAGTCCTCTCTCCCAGGTCCACCACTCGCTTCATCCACCATTCCTCTGGTTTTCCGTCCAGGTTTTTGGTGTCCCATTTTTTTTTCACAGAAGGAAGAGCTTATGCCAAGGATGCTGTGGAGGGGGGTGTTTGTGGTGGGGGAGGGGGGTGATTGTTGTGGGAAGAAGGGAGGAGGAGACAGGGAAGGGAAAAGGATAGTGAGCTGGAGGGGGGACAGCAGCAGAGGGAAGAGAGATGGGGAGAAGACTAAGGGGGACAGGGGGAAGAGCAATGGGGGGCGGGGAGTAGAAGGAGTATGGAGGATGAGAAGGAAGATGATGAGGGAGAGAAAGTGGGATGAAGAGAGACAGGGAGTGTGATTGAGTATGAGTTAGAGAGAGAGGGGGGAAGGGAGAGTCAGAGTGTGTGGAGGATGATAGAGAGGGACAGAGTGTGTTTGAGTGTGAGCTAGAGGGTTAGAGAAAGAAAAGGATAGTGTGACTGAGTGTGAGTTAGAGAGGGGGAGGGGAGTGTTAGAGTGTGTGGGGCATGTGGGTTGGGTAGTGTTCTTGCAGGCCTAGGCAAGGGGAGAGGGAGGGGGAGAATGGAGGGTAGGTGGGGGGAAGATGGAGGAGGTATATGAGGAGGACCAGGAGGAGGGAGGAAAAGAGATAGGTGCGGGAGGTTGGTAGGAAGGGGGGGAGGTGGGGAGAAGATGGAGGAGGTACAGGAGGAGGAGCAGGAGGGAGGGAAAGAGAGAAGGAGGGAGGGAAAGAGAAGGGTAGGGGAGGTAGGTAGGGATGAAGGGAGGGGAGGTGGGGGGAAGATGGAGGAGGTATAGGAGGAGGAGGAGCAGGAGGAGGAAGGGAGGGAAAGAGAGGGGTAGGGGAGTTAGGTAGGGATGAAGGGAGGGGAGGTGGGGATATTGGAGGAGGTATAGGAGGAGGAGGAGCAGGGGGAGGAATGGAGGTAAAGAGAGAGGGAGGGAGGGAATGGGAGAGGTAGGTAGGGAGGAAGGGAGGAGAGGTGGGGGGAAGATGGAGATATAGCAGGAGGAAGAGCAGGAGGAAGGGAGATAAAGAGAGAGGGAGCCAGGGAAAGAGAATGGTAGGGGAGGTAGGTAGGGAGGAAGGGAGGGGAGGTGGGGGGAAGATGGAGGAAGTATAGGAGGAGGAGGAGGAGGAAGGGAGGGAAAGAGAGAGGGAGGGAGGGAAAGAGAGAGGTAGGGGAGGTACAAGGAGAATGTGAACTGTGAGTATGTGTGGGTATGAGTGGGTTTATGAGACAGGTCCGTTATGGTAGGGTGTGTGTGCATGTGTGGTGTGTGCGTTACTATCCTGCCACCTGAGTCACGCGAGGGGAGAGGGAGGGATAATCTCACTGCCAGGCTTATGGGCCTATCGTAGACTCTCCACGTGTATGCTGCTATGTACCGAGAGAGCCTGTACCGGGAGTACCCTGCCTATGCCTTTGCACCTACTTGTGCATACCTGGATCTATACTTACTTAATGAGTAAACACCTGTGCACCTACTCGTGGTTCTGAGTTTTGATTATATAGTAGAGTTACAAGTGGAGAAGGTAACAGGAACTGAAGGGGACAGGCCAAACTATAAAAGGGGGGACTACACAGGTATGAGAAACTTCCTGCAGGAGGTTCAGTGGGACAGAGAAATGGTAGGAAAATCAGTAAATGAGATGATGGAATATGTGGCAACAAAGTGCAAGGAGGCAGAGGAAAGTTTTGTTCCCAAGGGAAACAGAAATAATAGGAAGACAAAAACGAGTCCTTGGTTTACCCGAAGGTGTAGGGAGGCAAAAACTAAGTGCAACAGAGAATGGAAAAGGTACAGGAGGCATAGGACCCAGGAAAACAAGGAGATTAGTAGAAGAACCAGAAACGAGTATGCACAGATAAGGAGGGAGGCCCAGCGACAGTATGAAAACGACATAGCATCGAAAGTCAAATCTGACCCGAAACTGCTGTATAGCCACATTAGGAGGAAGACAACAGTCAAGGACCAGGTGATAAGGCTGAGGAAAGAAGGTGGAGAACTCACAAGAAACGATCAAGAGGTATGTGAGGAGCTCAACACGAGATTTAAGGAAGTATTTACAGTAGAGACAGGAAGGACTCTGGGGGGACAGACCAGATGGGGACACCAGCAAGGAATACACCAACAAGTGTTGGACGACATACATACAAATGAGGAGGAGGTGAAGAAACTGCTAAGGGACATCGATACCTCAAAGGCAATGGGACTGGACAACATCTCCCCGTGGGTCCTTAGAGAGGGAGCAGATATGTTGTGCATGCCACTTACCACAATCTTCAACACATCCCTGGAAACTGGGCAACTACCTGAGGTATGGAAGACGGCAAATGTAGTTCCCATTTTTAAAAAAGGAGACAGAAAAGAGGCACTAAACTATAGACCTGTGTCATTGACGTGTATAGTATGCAAAATTATGGAGAAGATTATCAGGAGGAGAGTGGTGGAGCACCTGGAACGGAACAAGAGTATAAATGCCAACCAGCACGGATTCACGGAAGGCAAATCCTGTGTCACAAACCTGGAGTTTTATGATAAAATAACAGAAGTAAGACACGAGAGAGAGGGGTGGGTTGATTGCATCTTCTTGGACTGCAAGAAGGCCTTTGACACAGTTCCTCACAAGAGATTAGTGCAGAAGCTAGAGCATCAGGTGCATATAACAGGAAGGGCACTGCAATGGATCAGAGAATACCTGACAGGGAGGCAACAACGAGTCATGGTACGTAATGATGTATCACAGTGGGCACCTGTGACGAGCAGGGTCCCACAGGGGTCGGTCCTAGGACCAGTGCTATTTTTGGTATATGTGAACGACATGATGGAAGGGTTAGACTCAGAAGTGTCCCTGTTTGCAGATGATGTGAAGTTAATGATGAGAATTAAATCTGATGAGGACCAGGCAGGACTTCAAAGAGACCTGGACAGACTGGACACCTGGTCCAGCAAATGGCTTCTCGAATTTAATTCTGCCAAATGCAAAGTCATGAGGATTGGGGAAGGGCACAGAAGACCACAGACAGAGTATAGGCTAGGTGGCCAAAGACTGCAAACCTCACTCAAGGAGAAAGATCTTGGGGTGAGTATAACACCGAGCATGTCTCCAGAAGCACACATCAATCAGATAACTGCTGCAGCATATGGGCGCCTGGCAAACCTGAGAACAGCATTCCGATACCTTAGTAAGGAATCGTTCAAGACACTGTACACCGTGTATGTCAGGCCCATACTGGAGTATGCAGCACCTGTTTAGAACCCGCACTTGATAAAGCACGTCAAGAAACTAGAGAAAGTACAAAGGTTTGCCACAAGGTTAGTTCCAGAGCTAAGGGGAATGTCCTATGAAGAAACATTAAGGGAAATCGGCCTGACGACACTGGAGGACAGGAGGGTCAGGGGAGACATGATAACAACATATAAAATACTGCGTGGAATAGACAAGGTGGACAAAGACAGGATGTTCCAGGGAGGGGACACAGAAACAAGAGGCCACAATTGGAAGTTGAAGACACAAATGAGTCAGAGAGATATTTGGAATTATTTCTTCAGTCATAGAGTTGTAAGGCAGTGGAATAGCCTAGAAAATGACGTAGTGGAGGCAGGAACCATACACAGTTTTAAGACGAGGTTTGATAAAGCTTATGGAGCGGGGAGAGTGAGGGCCCAGTAGCAACCGGTGAAGAGGCGGGGCCAGGAGCTAAGACTCGACCCCTCATTCGCTGCCTGACTGCGGTGGAGCGCAGTTGTGCTCTGCACCCCTCTGCTGTTTTCAGGGGAGCTCTCATAGCAACAACATGGCGCTGAGTGTGCAGCGTAGAGTGAATGCTGTCAGCGTTGAGCTGCTTCGTGGGGCGATTACCCCCTCTACGGCACAAGTGTTGCTACCGATGATCATCAGAGTGGTGTACGGAGTACAGGACGACGAGGTATATGGTGTAGCCCTGAATGGGGCCTTCAGGATCTTAATTAAGTTGAATTCGACAGCTGTGTATGAGTCATTAGTGACAAAATTCCAGCATGTGAGTCTAGATGCAACCCCGGCTGTGGGAGTGCGTCTTATAGACGTCTCTCGACATTATACATGGGTGAAGTTGCGCATCATCCCTTCGTGGCTGACGAGGCGGACATAAGGAACGTGTTTGAGGAGTATGGTACCGTGCATCTGGCACCCCAAGGCAAGTGGGCGGCAGGTGCATACATGGGACGTCCGGAGGGTACATTCTCCCTCAAAATGACTCTGAGACATCCAATCCTGTCTTACGTTGTGATGAAGGAGTTCTGGACCCAGATTCTTGTGTCTTATGCTGGGCAACGATGTATGTGTAGGCTGTGTGGGGAGTACGATCACATAGCAGCAACGTGTGTGCAACAGAGGAGGGGGATGGTGCAGACTGGTGGAGCACCAGTTACAGGTGTGGATGCCGTTGTGCAGAGTCCCACGGGCAAACGAGGGAGTGGCCGTCTGTGGAGTTATATAGTTGAAGATACCATTGTGGTGAATGATGGGCATGTCATGAGTTGTGTTGAGCCAGAAATGGCCACTTTGCCTGTGACGGGGAAGGAAGTGCTTGTGCAGCAGGAGGTGATGGCGCTGGAGGAAGAGCTGGACGAGGTTTTTAAAACTTTAACTCCATCTGGGGAGGATGACGTCCCTGTCCAGGAGACCGTCACTGAGCTGCAAGGAGAGAGTGTCAGGACGTGCATAGGAAGGAAGGAGATCAGCAGGCACAGAGAGGAGTCACCGTGCTCTGTGCAACATGAAACATTGGAGGTTGAGGTTCACTGTGAGGAATCCTCGGAAGAAAGCATGGCGGTTGAGGGCGTCACGAAGAAGAGAGCGGTGGTGTCAGACTCAGATGACGTCCTGATGCTGGCGCAGAGGTCTGGGAGGAAGGATGAATATTCTCGAGGTAGCCAGGATAAGAGGCATCGAAAGAAGGGGGGCGGGGTGGATGGTGCAAAATCATGTGTTGACCCTGGGGCAGGAGGCCCTGGGAAGGATGAGAGGAGGAAGGGTTGGAAATTTTAAGAAGGCCTTAGGTGTATGACTGTGAATGTGAATGGACTGTGTAATAGAGTGAAGAGGGAATGTTTTCGTATGCTCCTGTGTAAATATAGAGTGGACGTTGTATTTCTACAGGAGCACAATTTCAGGGAGGGAAGAGTGCTAGAGGTGGCAGGGTTTAAGGTTTTGACTCTGCCATCTGCATGTTTGAAAGGTGGTGTGGGTTTATTGATAAAGGAGGCGAGCCCATTTGTGTTGATACGAAGTGAGGAGGGAAAGGGGGAGGGTGTTGTGTGTGGATGGGGGCAGAGGGTAACCTTTGTAAGTGTGTATGCGCCAACGGAAAACGATATGAAAGTAAAGAGGGATTTTGTATGTGATGATCTAGTTTTTGCCTTATGTGGTTTACCTGCGGTGGCCATCGTTGGTGGGGACTGGAATTGTGTAATTAGGAGGGCTGATGTGGAACCACAAGGGGCGGGGCACATGTTGGCAGCCTTACGAAATCTCTTGGTGGATGTTCAGTTGAGGGATGTGGTAGGTGGGGGGGCGTGGGAGGTAGAGCATACTTTCGTGAGGAGAGGTTATGCAGCTAGGTTAGATAAGTTGCACATAATTCATGGGGTTTTGTCAAAGTTTGTCCATACAATAGAAGTAGCTTTTTCAGATCATTGGGCGGTAGTGGCAGAGGTGGAGTGGGAGTCATTAGCTAGTATCTCTAGGGGATACTGGAAGTTAAATATGAGTGTGTTAGAAGATGAGAAGGGGTTGGAGGGTTTTGCAGCACTGTGGGAGGGGTTAAGTGAGAAGGTAAAAAGGGTGGAGGATGTGGTGACGTGGTGGGATGGTGTGGCTAAGGAATGGATTCGGCATTATTACATGGGGGAAAGGAAACAAATCAATTCTTTAAAATATGGGCTCATTAACTATTTGGAGGACAGATTAAGGGGTTGTTATGTAAGGGGGCAGTGGCAGGTACTTATCCTATGGACGACATTATGGTAATTAAGGGGAGGTTGCGCGAAATCCAGGATGAGAGGTTCCAAGTGGTGAGAGTAATGGCGGGGGTGGAGGAGGTGTTATGGGGAGACAGGCCGTCATTGTGTGTATTGTGTAGGCAAAAACAACGACAGCAGGCAACAGCTATTCCATGGTTGGAGGTTCATGAGTCGGTGGGTGGGTATAGGGTGGGTCAGGTTATAAAAACTACAGATGGGATGGGAGTGTTTGCGGATAAGTGGTATGAACAGTATTAGCAAGAGGAAGGGGTAGGAGTTGGGGATTTAGAACAGGTGTGTGGGAGTGTGATATGTCAGTTAGGAAACAGTGATAGGGAGGCACTGGGTGAGGAAATAACTGAGGAAGAAATATGGAGAGCTTTAAGTGAAATGCGAAATGGCAAAGCGCCGGGAATCGATGGACTACCAGCAGAGTTTTACAAACAGCATTGGAAGCTAATGAGGGGTTTTTTGGTAAGGTTATTAAATTTGATGAAGGAGAGTGTCAAGTTGGGAGAAAAGCAGGCAACAGCTGTAGTAGTCTTGGTACCGAAGGGTAAGGGTCAGCATACGCTTCGGGACTACCGGGAAATGTCTTTGTTATGCGCGGATTATAAGTTGTTTGCTAAGATTTTAGGAAATAGGTTGAAGTGTGTAGTAGGGCGGGTCTTATCGAGAACTCAGTCTGGGTTGCCAGGGAGGTCTATGGTGGAGGGGCATGGGTTACTATGGGATTTCGTGGAAGAAAAAGGGGGGGAAGGGGGAGGCTTGGTTGCACTAGACTGGCAAGGAGCATATGACAGAGAGGAGCGAGAAGCATTGAGAGCTGTCCTTAGGGGACAGGGTTTTTGGGAAGAAATAGTGGGATGGGTAGATGCGTTATATCATGGGGCAATGGCGAAGGTACAGATTAATGGAAGATTTTGGGGGAGGATTGCAATGGGTAGGGGACTTAGACAGGGGTGTCCTATGTCACAGCTTTTGTTTGCATGCATACAGGACCCCTTTTATTGAATGGTGAAGCAGCAAATGGGCATTAGTGAGGGAGAAGGGAGTGGAGTTGGGAGGGTTTGGCCAGTTCTAATAGGGTATGTAGATGATACTACTGTTCTGGTTAGGGAGGGGATGTCAATGGATGCCTTAGATGGGGTAGTCAACATGTTCGCAGGTGCAACTGGTATGAGAGTGAATTCAGAGAAGTCCATGGTCATGGGGTTAGGAGCTTGGGTGGGGAGGGTTGAGTGGGGTAGTGTAGTTGTGATGAAGCAGGTGACTTCGTTAAAAATTTGTGGTCTTATCTATGCAGATGATCTGGATGTTGCACGCGAGGAAAACTCGGTTAGGTTGGTAGACAGGATTCTGGGTCGCTTGGGAGCATTGCGGCCTTATCATTTGACCCTTGTGCAGCGTGCCATTGTTATTAACGTCTTATTGTATAGTAAGGTTTGGCACGTGGCAGCCGTGTTCCCTTTAACTGGGACGGCAATTGCAAATATACTTAGACGGGTTTTTAAATTCTTGTGGGGTTCGGGCTGTGATTGGCTTAAAAGGGATGTGGTAATGTTACCTGTGCGTCAGGGGGGTTGGGTTTGATGGATTTAAAGCAGAGGGTCAAATGTATCTTCATTAAGAGGGAGGTGATGAGGGAGGTTGTGGGTGGAGGGGGGGTTTGGTCAAGACACACGGTAGACTGAAACGTATGTATTCTGGGGTAGAGTTGCGTGAGTGTGAAACTGTTTTGAGGGCTCTGGTGTTGGCTCGGGATCTGGGGAAGGTAAAAATAGGTAGGCTGTGTAGGATGTTAGTGGGGAGGGTAGTGGCACCGGTGGAGGGGATTTTCCCCATGTATGACTGGGAAAGTATATGGGGTAGGTTCAGTAGGTTAAGGTTAAAACCCCATGGGCGTGAGGTGATGTATCTTTTATGCATGGGATTTTACCGTCGGGTGTGGTTTTACGGGATAGATGGGTGGTTGAGGGAGGGGGGTCTGTAGAATATGTGGAGGGGAGGATTCGGCATTCCACATAGTGTACTTTTGTGAGGGGAGGGGGAGCGTCAGGGGTTGGTTGAGCAGGGTGCTGCATAGGATAAAGGGTAAAGGCATTTCTGTTCTGCGGGGGTATTGATGAGAGTATTATTAGGGCTGTGGGGTACATTAAGGTAGATTATATTTACATATCGTGGGGAATGCAGTTGAAAGGGGTTAGCGAAGTGAAGCGGCGAGTATTAGGTTACGTTTTATGAAACATTGTATCGAAACAGGGATATTTATGGGCGGAGGTGGGAAAGGGATTTTCCAGTGGGATACAGAGAACTAACGTTAGGGGTATTATTAGACTTGTAAATCAGGAAGGTGGGGTAGGATAGGGATGGTGTATGCTACTGTGGGAAGGGATGTCAGGGGTATGAAACGGGGTCGCCTCCTGGGGTTGACAGTTGCTAAGGTTGTGTGTGATTTGATGGAAGTGAGAGTTGTTGAACTAACGCACTTTTTCTGAGGTGTAAGAAATATTATCATTGGCAGTTATTGTCACCTGGTTGAGGTGACATTATGTTATAACCTTATCTCCATAATTATGTAAATTTCGATATTCAGAGTAATGTGTCTTGGTGTTATTGTGAACACCGATGATTATATATTTATTTAAGGATTCCTTCATGTTTTGTAAGGATGTACGTAAGCATGTTAGTATATAAACATTTTGATTGTATCATAGGGTATTTAGTGGTAGGGTGTGGATGGTGTGGTTTGGGAGGAATAGAGCCTTTATGATTGGACCTGAGTCTTGCTAGTAGAGATTTTGTAACCTGTAACCATACGTGTCTACCTATATATGTAGTTGTGCATAATTTAAAATGATCAATGTAACTTGTCATAATAATGAGGCATTAATACCTGTTTTTTAACTAGTGGCACGTTTTGGTATTGCATATATGATGTAAGATCTTGCCTGGGGTGTTATTGCTTATATATTGTTACAGATGTTTTTCACAAGTTCATTATATATGATTAAGTGAATGAGTTTTTGATCTTGTGTATAGCCAGGTGAAACTGAACAGTTTTCACTTGGGGGGTTAGGAGTGTAAGCAATCTCTGCAATGGCAGGTCATGCGAAATACATGTCATAATTATTTAAGATGTCTAATGTTGTCCATTCTCTGTAGGATGTGATGTATAGATTATCTCCGGCAGTGTAATCTGTCTACAGGAGGGAACAATGTGCAAATTTATTTATTTTGGTAGGTTTATGTATATAGCGTGTTTTTAGGGTGATATATATTATAAGATGCTAGTTACCATCAATGACTGTTGATGGTTATGAGTGGTGACGACAGACACAGTTACTAGGCATGTGGGGGGGTTGAAGTGTCAGCGGTAGTGCATTAAATCCATCACCGTGCACGATATTGATTATTACCATAGGGTATATGAGGGTTAGGGTGTGGATTGTGTTCTATGGTGGATGTGAGCCATCATGTTCAGACATTCCTTGTATTATAGTGTCAGCCGTTTAGCTGGCTGGATTGTGTTTATATATTTTGTCATTGAAGTTTTTAATGCTTTTATAAATGCATAAGTATAAGAGATTTGTCAGTGAGTGTACTAAGGTGAAAGTGGCACGTTTTCATGGGGGGGGGAGTGTAAGCATTAATGGGTAGGTATCTATCGTTTTTTTATAAGACAATCTTTCACGTGCAGTACAGTACGTATAAGCAGTGTTTAATGTGAGTGCAGTCAGTTCTGATGTCATTATATATGTTCTTCAGTATTTGTGTAGTCACAGTGTATTATTGTTCACTGCCTGTATCTTGTTACATATTGATTATGTACCCATATATTTTGTACCTAAGTTTTATTTCAGTTTGAGTACATTTGTACCCATATATTTTGTACCTGAGTTTTAAATAAAATATAAAAAAAAAATAATATATATATATATATATATATATATATATATATATATATATATATATATATATATATATATATATATATATATATATATATATATATATATATATATATATATATATATAAATGTCGTGCCGAATATGTAAAACTGGTCATTTAGCAAGAACTCATTTAAAATTAAGTCCTTTCTAAAATTTTCTCTTATACGTTTAAAGATATATTTTTTTTATTAATGTTAATGTAAAAAAATTTAATTTTGCTCCAAAAGAATCTTAGAAAACTTACCTAACCTTATTATAACAAGAACAATTTATTTTAGCCTAACCCAACTATATATATTTTAGATTTGTTTACAATAATTTAATACTAAACAAACACAGTGAAATATATTTTTTTTGTTAGGTTCAGAATGATTTTGGCGAAATTATTGCATACACAAATTTTCGTTTGTCCTATATGGCAAGATGAGCGTTGCTATTTAAGCCTAGATTGCAAGTTCTGCCTATTCGGCACGACAAATATATATATATATATATATATATATATATATATATATATATATATATATATATATATATATATATATATATATATATATATATATATATATTATAGGGGGATAAGTCTGTTGAGTATACCTGGTAAAGTGTATGGTAGAGTTATTATTGAAAGAATTAAGAGTAAGACGGAGAATAGGATAGCAGATGAACAAGGAGGCTTTAGGAAAGGTAGGGGGTGTGTGGACCAGGTGTTTACAGTGAAACATATAAGTGAACAGTATTTAGATAAGGCTAAAGAGGTCTTTGTGGCATTTATGGATTTGGAAAAGGCGTATGACAGGGTGGATAGGAGGGCAATGTGGCAGATGTTGCAGGTGTATGGTGTAGGAGGTAGGTTACTGAAAGCTGTGAAGAGTTTTTACGAGGATAGTGAGGCTCAAGTTAGAGTATGTAGGAAAGAGGGAAATTATTTCCCAGTAAAAGTAGGCCTTAGACAAGGATGTGTGATGTCACCATGGTTGTTTAATATATTTATAGATGGGGTTGTAAGAGAAGTAAATGCGAGGGTCTTGGCAAAAGGAGTGGAGTTAAAAGATAAAGAATCACACATAAAGTGGGAGTTGTCACATTTGCTCTTTGCTGATGACACTGTGCTCTTGGGAGATTCTGAAGAGAAGTTGCAGAGATTGGTGGATGAATTTGGTAGGGTGTGCAAAAAAAGAAAATTAAAAGTGAATACAGGAAAGAGTAAGGTTATGAGGATAACAAAAAGATTAGGTGATGAAAGATTGGATATCAGATTGGAGGGAGAGAGTATGAAGGAGGTGAATGTATTCAGATATTTGGGAGTGGACGTGTCAGCGGATGGGTCTATGAAAGATGAAGTGAATCATAGAATTGATGAGGGGAAAAGGGTGAGTGGTGCACTTATAAGACTGTGGAGACAAAGAACTTTGTCCTTGGAGGCAAAGAGGGGAATGTATGAGAGTATAGTTTTACCAACGCTCTTATATGGGTGTGAAGCATGGGTGATGAATGTTGCAGCGAAGAGAAGGCTGGAGGCAGTGGAGATGTCATGTCTGAGGGCAATGTGTGGTGTGAATATAATGCAGAGAATTCGTAGTTTGGAAGTTAGGAGGAGGTGCGGGATTACCAAAACTGTTGTCCAGAGGGCTGAGGAAGGGTTGTTGAGGTGGTTCGGACATGTAGAGAGAATGGAGAGAAACAGAGTGACTTCAAGAGTGTATCAGTCTGTAGTGGAAGGAAGGCGGGGTAGGGGTCGGCCTAGGAAAGGTTGGAGAGAGGGGGTAAAGGAGGTTTTGTGTGCGAGGGGCTTGGACTTCCAGCAGGCATGCGTGAGCGTGTTTGATAGGAGTGAATGGAGACAAATGGTTTTTAATACTTGACGTGCTGTTGGAGTGTGAGCAAAGTAACATTTATGAAGGGATTCAGGGAAACCGGCAGGCCGGACTTGAGTCCTGGAGATGGGAAGTACAGTGCCTGCACTCTGAAGGAGGGGTGTTAATGTTGCAGTTTAAAAACTGTAGTGTAAAGCACCCTTATGGCAAGACAGTGATGGAGTGAATGATGGTGAAAGTTTTTCTTTTTCGGGCCACCCTGCCTTGGTGGGAATCGGCCAGTGTGATAATAATAAATATTCTTTCTTTCAACACACCGGCCGTATCCCACCGAGGCGGGGTGGCCCAAAAGGAAAAACAAAATTTTCTCCTTTTACATTTAGTAATATATACAGGAGAAGAGGTTACTAGCCCCTTGCTCCCGGCATTTTAGTCGCCTCTTACAACACGCATTGCTTACGGAAGAAGAATTCTGTTCCACTTCCCCATGGAGATATAAGGAAATAAACAAGAATAAGAACTAGAAAGAAAATAGAAGAAAATCCAGAAGGGTGTGTACATATGTGCTTGTACATGTATGTGTAGTGTGACCTAAGTGTAAGTAGAAGTAGCAAGACATACCTGAAATCTTGCATGCTCATGAGACAAAAAAAAAGGACACCAGCAATCCTACCATCATGTAAAACAATTACAGGCTTTCGTTTTACACTCACTTGGCAAGACGGTAGTACCTCCCTGGGCGGTTGCTGTCTACCAACCTACTACCTAAAATAATAAATATATATATATATATATATATATATATATATATATATATATATATATATATATATATATATATATATATATATATTTAATTAAATAGTTTATACACAGTATATAGGGAGGTACCACCTCTAGAACTGTTATGGGGACCCTCATCCTCAGAGAAAAGAATAAACTTGCTTCAGGGAAAACTCAAGATTCTCCCTGAAGCTGTTTGAGAATTTTCTCCTACCACCCCCTATATATTTTATTTAAAGACAAAATACATTGACAAAACATTCACAAAAATATGATACAAAGTAAAACAACATAGGTAACTCAGAGCTACATCTCGAATACTTCGTCCAGCTCCCCTGCGGTGGGCCGTGTGTCCAGAATGCTGCAGGCATTTCCTCTCTGGATCGCAACACTGAGTCTCTGAAAGAGGAAGCTGGTCGCCCTGTGGTCCTTGGTTTCTATGATGAGCTTTTCACCCAGCTCTTTGAGGAACTTTAGAGCACACTTGCCCCATGCTCCAAGGATCTCCGACCCTATTGGAATGAAGTTATAGCAAGGGGGAAGGTCTTCATATTTTCGGATCTTCTGGGTCTCCCTGTGGCTGGCAGTTCCACCCCCTTCCACTACAGAGTATGGCAAGTAGGTGTCTGCCAATGTGGCAGCACAGGTGTAGTCCCAGGCTATCTGCTTTCCATCCTTCCAGGGTAGCATAGTGGCTCCATCAGGACACTTTTGACTTCCATCAGACCTCTGTACTTGGGGTTCCCGTTGAGCTGGGCAACGGGCTGTGGCGAGGCTTCTCTTTATTATGTCATTGATCTCCTCATGTCTGGCATACTTCCCTTCTGCTGTGTGGCACACGAGACCATGGAGTCCGAATTGATCAGCTGTCGCCCTGCCGCAAATACACCTATGTTCGGTGAGGATGGGGGCGGCTAGGCGAAGAGCAACACCAATCCGAATGGCCTGTGGGTCGAGACGGGTGCCCAGGGAGGAATTGGAAACAGCTAACAGGAAATCTCCTGAGTGTGGTGCCTTCACTGCCAGGAGACGAGCTTTGTTCTTTCCTGAAGCACTGGAGAGCATTGTGTTGGCGATTTTTTCCATGATCGGTTTGTCCCAGTGGGACTGTTTGTGCTGTTTGGGAGGAGCTGGTCTACTGGAGGAGTCTGTAAGGGTGTCCCACCGAATTGCTGCTTCAGTAAACCTGGGGTCTTGAGCTCCTACCAAGTCTCTCAAGCGTTCGGGCACTATCTTCTTGACTAATGCACTGGAAGCCAAACACGAAGACAGAAAATCAGGTAAAGCAACATGCGTTGCTTTACGCACCCCTATACCTCCCAGTCGCACTGGGAGGGTTGCCTGATCCCATTGCTCATCCTCTAGTGACAGGTTCAGTGCCTTCTTAAAAGTTGATCTCAGGTGTGCGTCATATTCATCGAGTGTTGGGTTGTCAAAAGAGGGTGCACACCTCAAGAAGTAAGTGAGTCTTGGCATAGTAAGACACCTTGTGAGGAGATACAGAGCATCATGGGCATCAAGATCGCTTATTCTCTCCTCCATTCTCATAAGGTCATTCAATTTGTCCCTGAGGACAGTATCGATGGCCTGGTGACCCAGTGGTGCCCCCAAGAGGGTACTGTTGGACGGAGTTGTAGTTGAGATTTCCGGGAGGATTCTTCGCACAGCATTGATTATTTCCTGGTTCGCTGTGATATATATATATATATATATATATATATATATATATATATATATATATATATATATATATATATATATATATATATATATATATATATATATATATATATATATATATATATATATATATATATATATATATATATATATATATATATATATATATATATATATATATATATATATATATATATATATTAATTTATTAATATACATTACTCTTAATATCCATAAATGAGATGTCAAAACACTTACCTATGTACTTCCCTAATCTACACATGCTGCTATGTATGGTAATTTATGTAACTGTATTTATGTATACCTGCACCTGAATAAACTAATGTTTTTGTGTTACTTAGAACGAAAAGGCACAACACTGACGGGAACAGTACACAGATAACCCACACATAGAGAGAGAGAGAAGCTTACGACGACGTACGTCGTCGTAAGCTTCTCTCTTTGTGTACGGGCTATTTGTTTCATGTTAGTTAATCTCAAACTTTGAAATAGTGTAGTTTCCCAGGCGGAGTGGGAGCACTAACTTTTACGTTTTCTTTCATCAACTTTCGTGGTCACTAACTGACCTTCATGAGGAACTAAAACCGATGAACAGGCGGAAGACTTCACTCGGATTAATAACCCGGTGGAACAGTAACCCAGGATGGTGTTGGGTGTGTGGCAGCTGATTGGTGTCCCTTGATTTTCTTTCCCAGGTTGCGACCCACGGTAATTTACACGTAAGTTAAACTATGTATGATAATTGTACTTACGTATACGTGTACCAAAATAAATATACTTACCTACTTTCTGCCACATAGCCAGACTTATTCTGGGATCTGGCTGTGTGGTTAAAGTACTGTGCACCTTGATGCAGAGTGTGCAGCTTTGAATCCTGCTGTGGATTGAGAGATAATGTTTGTAAATAATCTCACCCATTTGCAAATTGTTAAGCGTGCATGAGAGTGTTAGATGTGAGTGAATGGAGACGAATGGTATTTGGGACCTGATGAGCTGTTGGAGTGTGAGCAGGGTAATATTTAGTGAAGGGATTCAGGGAAACAGGTTATTTTTATATAGCCGGACTTGAGTCCTGGAAATGGGAAGTACAGTTCCTGCACTTTAAAGGAGGGGTTCGGGATATTAGCAGTTTGGAGGGATATGTTGTGTATCTTTGTACGTATATGCTTCTAAACTGTTGTGTTCTGAGCACCTCTGCAAAAACAGTGATTATGTGTGAGTGAGGTGAAAGTGTTGAGTGATGAAAGCATTTTCTTTTTGGGGATTTTCTTTCTTTTTGGGTCACCCTGCCTCGGTGGGAGACGGCCGACTCGTTAAATATATATATATATATATGTATATATATATATATGTATATATATATATATATATATATGTATATATATATATATATGTATATATATGTCGTGCCGAATAGGCAGAATTTGCGATCTTGGCTTAAATAGCAACGTTCATCTTGCCATATAGGACAAGCGAAAATTTGTGTATGCAATAATTTCGCCAAAATCATTCTGAACCTAACGAAAAAAATATATTTCACTGTGTTTGTTTAGTATTAAATTACTGTAAACAAATCTAAAATATATTTAGTTGGGTTAGGTTAAAATAAATTGTTCTTGTTATAATAAGGTTAGGTAAGTTTTCTAAGATTCTTTTGGTGCAAAATTATAATTTTTTACATTAACCTTAATGAAAAAAAAATATATCTTTAAACGTACAAGTTAAAATTTTAGAAAGGACTTAATTTTAAATGAGTTCTTGCTAATTGACCAGTTTTACATATTCGGCACGACATATATATATATATATATATATATATATATATATATATATATATATATATATATATATATATATATATATATATATATATATATATATATACCACAGTTTTCGTCTTTAATTCGTTCCAGAGAGTCTCACGAATTCGACGAAAACTTAAGCAAGATTTCCCATAAGAATTAATGTAAATCAAATTAATCCGTTCCAGACACCCAAAAATATTAACAAAAAATACATTTTATAGAGAATAACTAGTTTTACATACAGAAAACAATGAGAAATATATATGAAGCACTAATGAAATAGATAAATGAACATTTAAATCACTTTTACCGTTATTGAAGACTCTTGTTGATGTATGGAAGACGGAGAGGAGGGGAGATGGAAGAGAGTTTTTTGTTTGGAAGGGGAATCCCTTTCCATAAGGACTTCAGGTATCAAGTCCCTATCTGGGGTTACTTCTCTTCTTTGTCTTTTACTGGCCCAAGGACCAGCTGGAGAGTCACTGGACCCTGTCGCACAAAAAATCCCTACAGAGAGATCTGTTTCTGGCGTCTCTTTAAGATTTGCCTAAAATGGGACACGGCTTTGTTAGGGTGATATTTCACCACAAAACTTTGCACCTCACTCCACTTTGCACAAATGTTCTTAACCGCTGAAGAAGCACATACTCCTCTCTCTCTCTCTTCCTCCTCCTCTGAAGCAATTTCCTCAGCTGCGATCTGTTGCTGTTCCAGTTGAAGGTGTTGCAGGTCTTCAGTGGTTAGTTCTTCCCTGTTGTCGTCCACCAACTCTTCCACATCCTGGCCATTCATATCCAACCCCATGGACTTACCCAAAGCCACAAGAGATTCCACAACAGACGTAGGGTTGTCAGGGTCAGCCTCAAACCCTTCAAAATCCTTCTCTTGGACATTCTGGCCACAGTTTTCTCCATGCAGAGTTCATCATCCTGGAAGTCACTTCCTGCCATGCCGTATCTACAAGGCTTATGCAAATGATTCCTCCAGAACTCTCTTAGAGTCAATTCAGTGTCCGAAGTCACTTCAAAGCACCTTTGAAACACTGCTTTGGCGTAGAGTTTTTTGAAGTTCGAAATGATCTGCTGGTCCATGGGCTGGATGAGAGGAGTGGTATTAAGGAGCAAGAACTTCACTCTGATGAAATTAAACTCCTCCAACAATTGGTCTTCCAAGTCTGGAGGATGAGCAGAAGCATTGTCCATTACCAGCAGGCACTTGAGTGGCAGTTTATTTCCAGGAGGTATTTCTTCACACTGGGGCCAAACACTTAATTGACCTCGTAACCCATACCTTATTGTTAGTCCTCCACATTACACACAATTTACTCTTCATGACATTGTTTTTCTCGAACACTCGGAGATTTTCAGAGTAATACATCAGTAAAGGCTTTACTTTGAAATCACCACTAGCGTTACCACACAACAAAAGAGTTAGCCTATTCTTCATAGGCTTGTGTCCTGGCAGTGCCTATTCCTCCTGCGTAATGTAGGTCCTCTTTGGCATTTTCTTTGTACTCCTTGAATTCATCAACGAATTCTTCAGCCGAATGTTTATCCGAACTTGCACCCTCGCCATGCCTTAACACACTGTGTATACCAGATCACTTCTTGAATTTGTCGATCCCTCCTCTGCTGGCCTTAAATTCACTGACAGCAGCACTCGTTCCAGGCATTTTCTTTACGAGATCCGCATGCAACTGCCTTGCCTTTTCGCAAATTATCACCACAACTCTATCTCCCGCTAACTGTTTTTCGTTGAGCCACACCAACAACAACTTATCAACATCTTCGATTGTTTGCAATCTCTGTTTCGTTACCACATTTATCCCTTTCGCAACGTCACATTCCTTGATTTCTTTTTTCTTCACCATATAACTGATCATTGATGAGGACTTCCCGTATATCCTGGCAAGATCCACCACATGTACGCCACTTTCATACTTTGCTACCATTTCTTTCTTGACTTCTATCGTGTTTCTCGCCTTCTTCATCAAAGGGCTGGCACTCGGAACTTTCTTTGGCCCTACGGTGGCTTATTTAGCAGTCGCATTCAATAAACAAGCACAAAAAAACAATGGATTATTATGAAATGTTTCGTATGAATGCGCAGGGTAATGTTCACTCGATGAGAAACGAAACTAGACTGACTTAGAACGAATGCGTGGGATGCTTTGTGTGGGCGCAGGCAGGCGGGCACGTTTGGTACAGTGGTCGAAAACCAAGGTTCCACTATATATATATATATATATATATATATATATATATATATATATATATATATATATATATATATATATATATATATATATATATAAATATATATATATATATATATATATATATATATATATATATATATATATATATATATATATATATATATATATATAGGCAAGGAATTCGCGAGAGCATGCGAAATATACACAAACATTTCGCATGCTCTCGCGAATTCCTTGCATTGTTCAAATCTCTAGTAAGGCTGATGCATGCAGGGGATGAGATGAAAAGCTGTAAGCCTTCTTCTCCCTGAAAGCTGGCTGCCTTGGATCAAACGTGTAACGCAAGCTACACGCCAAGGTATTGGTCCAGTGTGGGTAGATTGGTAAAGCACTGCGTACCTTGTCCTAAGGTTCGTAGGTTCGAGTCTCCTTCAGCCAGAGATCAGTGTTTATATATATATATATATATATATATATATATATATATATATATATATATATATATGCAATAAAATGACAGTAAACAGGTGATATCACAGTTAGGCTCAGAATAATTTTTGCGAAATTACTGCATACACAAATTTTCGTTTGCCTTATTCGGCAAGAAGACCGTTACTATTTAAGCCAAAATCGCAAGTTTTACCTATTCGGTACGACATATATATGCATCCTGTCGTTCATGTAAGATATGCAATGTTTTAAAATAGATTAATGCGGCATGACTCGACACTTCACAGAAAATATAATTCATAAGTGTTGCTTCAGTACTGCGAAAATTGTGACCAAATTGCATCGTGGAAGTTATAAAAACAGAGAATAACTTAATTTCACATTGAAGGTAATTAAGAATAAATCATCAGCGGTGGGCTGGCGGCGCTCGTGGCACCGCTGATGACTTTCACTGCTCGTCGACACATCATCTCTTAGTTCCTCAAGTCACTGCTCTCATTTTCATCAGGTCACTGTTCTTGTTACCATCAAATCACTGTTCTTGTTACCATCAAATCACTGCTCCTGTTAACAATGGAAATAAGTCACTCTGTCTGACTTTTTTGGGTTATCCTAGGTTCTCTACACATATGCTGCTATATATGATAATTCTATGTAACTGTATTTGTGTATACCTGAATAAACTTACTTACTTACTTACTTACTTATAACATCAAGTCACTGCTCTCATTATCATTTAGTCACTGCTCTCATTTACGTTTTCTCTCGCTGGCTCTGTTTCCCATTTTCGTTCGTTATGGCTCGATTTCCAGTTTTCTTAAATCACGGCATGAGATTACTCCCCCCTCTCTCTCTCTCTCTCTCTCTCTCTCTCTCTCTCTCTCTCTCTCTCTCTCTCTCTCTCTCTCTCTCTCTCTCTCTCTCTCTCTCTCTCTCTCTCTCTCATTTTCTTTACAATATGTCTTACTTTTCTCATTTCAACAGCTAAACACTTTTTCACGTGAATATTTCTCACATCAACGTTTCGCACGAGAATCTGAAGTGTCTCGCGTTAATGTAATATTTCTTGTGTCTTTGTTTCTCACAGAAAAAAACAATGTTTCTCACTAGAGTCATTACTCTGGTGCCGGAAATGAGCAGAAATACCTATGTTCCAAGTTTTCCACTAATTGAATTACAAAGGTAACTGTTTAATTCCATCAATCGTCGTAGTGTTGCAGGAGTTGTACTTGCTATTGCAAGTACATTGCGGTGATGCGCCATGACAGTGTTAAGACTTGCGTAATACTGCGTGACGCTGCGTATGTGACGTTCTAGAATTTACCGAAAGGGAGCGTTAGTAGTTACTCTGCCAGCACATGTGTAGCACAGGTCAGGATGTAGCACAGGTCAGGATGTAGCACAGGTCAGGATGTAGCACAGGTCAGGATGTAGCACAGGTCAGGTGTAGCACAGGTCAGGATGTAGCTCAGGTCAGGTGTAGCACAAGTCAAGTGTAGCACAGGTCAGGATGTAGCTCAGGTCAGGTGTAGCACAGGTCAGGATGTAGCTCAGGTCAGGTGTAGCACAAGTCAAGTGTAGCACAGGTCAGGATGTAGCTCAGGTCAGGTGTAGCACAGGTCAGGATGTAGCTCAGGTCAGATGTAGCACAGGTCAGGTGTAGCACATGTCAGGTGTAGCACAGGTCAGGATGTGCCACAGATCTGGATGTAGCACAGGTCATGATGCAGCACAGGTCAGGTGTACCACAGGTCATGATGCAGCACAGGTCAGGTGTAGCACAGGTCAGGTGTAGCACAGGTCAGTATGTAGCACAGGTCAGGATGTAGCACAGGTCAGGTGTAGCACAGGTCACGTGTAGCACAAGTCAAGATTTACCACAGGTCACGTGTAGCACAGGTCAGGTGTAGCACAGGTCAAGATGTAGCACAGGTCAGGTACCCCTCACACTGCCCCCTGTGAGCCCCATTTCTCCAAATAAAGTCGAAGTTAGTCAACGGCTGTATATCTCACCTAACGCTACCAGGATTCCAGATACTGGACATACTCAGAGACTGAGTAGCACGTGGTGGATCCTATGCACATGCCCCAAAAGGGCACATCCACTCCATTGAAATTCACTTTCCACTTAGTGGGGTCTAAGCGAATTTTGAGGTCTGCCATGGTCTTGAGACCAACAAGCAAATCACCAGGGAAAACAATGTTATCAACCACTAGGAATTTTGCCGACAACTTCCAACCCTGAACCTCAAACTCCAATGTCATTCTTCCATGTACTGTCAGGGAACGACCTGAGAAGCCACTCAGAGTCTGAATTGTGGACGGCTCCGTCAACATGGCTGTCACAGAAGAAAGTGGAACGAGCTATATTCACCACGGAACCTGTATCAAGGAAGAGTTTAACAGGTTTCTTGTGTACAGTGGACTCGACTAGGGGTTCACTGGGGTTGGCATACCTAATGTCAGGCCATCCACGTCCTCGGAGTCGTAACTATGAGTGGCTTGATGCTTGGTGACACGGCTCGACTTCCTGGAGGGTTTAGTACTAGACCTCGTCAGATTCCCTCTCCCAGTGAGAGTTGAAGGCGAAGTACCAGCAGACCAGTTTGTAGGTGCAGTCCTCCCAGGCGAGTCCGCTACTGAATCTTCCGTCACCCGGCCAGTGTTAGAGGATGACCTCGCAACAACAGACTACCCCGAAGAAGGGCCAAAACTTCTCCAGGTTCTTAATAGTGCCTGATCCGCGGTAGCACTAGACGGTGAGCTCATGGGTTTGACCCGACTTATTTCTCACCCTATTCCTCTTGATAAAGGCACAAAATCTATTTATGTGCCTGCCTATCGATTGCCTCATTTCAAAGTGTGTAAAGAGTCTTCCCTGAAGAGCTCATTACTAAGATGCTCCATGATGGAGTCACTGACGAGTCCATTTCTCCATGGAATGTTCAGTTTAATATGTTTATTATGCACCCCATACCCATCCTGTGGGCGGTAGTCAAAAGATTACAGAGGTACATAATTGGTCCAGGGACTGGACTCCAAAGTTTTGATAGCTGAGCAAGTTACAGAGGTAATGAACTCACAATTTACAAAGGTAATGAACTCACAATTTACAAAGGTAATGAACTCACAATTTACAAAGGTAATGAACTCCAGGTAAGTCTGGTCACAATCATGACAAGTTACAAAGGTATTTACAGATTACAGAGGTACGTAATGGGTCCAGGGACTGGGCCCCCAAAGTTTTGATAGCTGAACTAGGTACAAAGGTAATGAGCTCACAAGTTACAAAGGTAATGAATTCTGTAGAATGGTTACTTACGTTTATACTTTGGCTACAATCATGAACAAATTATAGAGTAATGAGCAATTCACACTTCCACACCCGGTCACAACTGTAATGAGTTATTGGTGCAAATATTGATTGTTGAGTCACACACACCACACACACACACACACACACACACACACACACACACACACACACACACACACACACACACACACACACACACACTTTAGTTTAATATCTTTATGCACCCCATACCCATCCTGTGGGCGGTAGTCAAAAGATTACAAAGGTACATAATGGGTCCAGTGACTGGACCCCAAAGTTATGATAGCTGAACTAGTTACAAAGGTAATGAACTCCAGGTAGATCTGGTCACTAATCATGACAAGTTACAGAGGTAATGAATCAGCTTCACTCCTATACATGGTTACAGTCATGAACAAATTACAAAGTAATGAACCACTGATACGTCCACACCTGGTCACAATTGTAATGAGTTATAAATACAAATATTAAGTGGATCATACACCCACACTAGCGCGCGCGCGCACATACACACACGAGGGCGCACGCACGGACATGTGCACACGAGCGTACAAATATATGCATACACACAAGGACGCACACCCACACACACACACCCACACACACACACAGGAATGCCCCACTCATTCTTGTTCCCAAGAAAGATTTAACATGGCGTCCTGTAACTGATTACAGGAAATTAAATGCATTTACGATTCCAGATCGCTTCCCATTTCCAGCTCTGAATGACCTGTTACAGAACATTGGCAATATAAAGGTTTTTTCAACTCTTGACCTCCTCCAAGGGTTTTGGCAGATTCCTCTTGACGACCAAAGTAAAGAATTGACCACATTCTCTATTCAGTCATTTGATGACGACAATTTTTCCGTACTTCCTAAGAGACACCCTAATGGTCTACCTAGACAACATCATCGTGATGTCCCAGGATGTCCCTACACATCTTGTAAAACTTGAGCGAGTACTGGAAAACTAGCCAAGGCTAATCTCAAAATAAAGCTCTCAAAATGTCAGTTCCTTAAGAAAGAAATAAAGATTCTGGGCCACGTAGTGACTCAGAATGGCATAAAGACAGACAAGTCCAAAATCTCGGCTATTCAGAAATTCCCTAGACCTGCAACAGCGGATGCTGTCCGCTCTTTCATATGAATAGTTGGATTCTACCGTACCTTCATAGCCGAATTTTCCACCATAGCTACACCTAAGACTCAGCTTCTCAAGAAAGATGTGCTCTTTGAGTGGACTTGTGATCAGGAAAGATCCTTTGTTGCACTTAAAAATAAGTTAAAATCAGCGCCAGTTATTAGATTTCCTGATTTCACCAAAGAGTTTACTCTGGCGACGGATGCCAGCAAAGTTGGTATCGGTGCAGTCTTGTCACAAGAACCCAATGATAAGCAACAGCCAATAACTTATGCTAGCAGTGTTCTTACCAAAGCTAAAGTCAATTACTTGGTCACAGAGCTAGAAACCTTAGCCATCGTATGGGCTTTGAGTCATTTCCGAGATATTATTTACCAGTATCCTATCAAGATTTACACAGACCATTTGCCTTTATTGTCTCTCTTTGCAAATAAGAATCTCTCAGGATAGCATGCTCGGTGGTCTCTCACTTTCAGTGACTACAACCCAGAAATCTGCTATGTTCCGGGTAAGCAAAATATCGTGGCTGATGCCTTGTCGAGGCATATAGCTTTTGTTACTATAAACAACTCGTTCTCAGTTGAGGATCTAGAGAGAGCCCAATGGCAGGACCCTGTGTTGTCACCAGTCCTTCGATTCCTGACCAAGGAGGCTGCTGACCTGTAGGTCAAGTCACCCGTAATGCTCAAGGACTTAGTGGTCAACCAAGGAGTGCTGTGCCGTGTGGCAAAGCTGGCGGATCCTGGCAGAACCGTACACCAGTTGATGATACCAAAATCCCTGGTACCAGCAACTCTGAGGTTGATTCACAATGTCCCAGGAGCAGCACACTCAGGTAAAGACTGCAGCATCAGACAAGCACAAATGAAATACTTCTGGCCTAAGATGCCAGCGGAAATTGCCACGTATGTGCACAAGTGTGTTGTTTGTCTCCAGCACAAAGGTACCGTCACTGGTCCTAATTCCACTCTCAAGTATCCCATTACAAAGGAGCCCTGGGAGAAAACTTCTGTCGACCTGTTGACGAACTTGTCGGCCTCAGAGAGGGGTAAGAAACACTTGCTTGTAATGGTGGATAACTTGACACAGTATTGTGAGCTAGTACCCATCCCTAATACAACCGCCAAGACTGCTGAAAATGCTTTCCGGGAACATGTTCTCCATCATACTTGCCCAAGTGTCCTGTCAGACAATGGGTCGGAGTTCATAAATGCCACAATGCAGGACCTTTGCTGTAGATTTAACATTCACCAAGCGCCAGTAGCTCCACGCCATCCTGCGAGTAACGACCTTGTTGAACGTACAAATGGCAAGGCCCTAGAGGTGCTTAGAGTAACTATTAATCTGAGTTGTACCACTTGGGATGAGGTCATTCCAGATGTGCAGTGTACCCTAAACTCTTCACACAACAGCTCAATTGGTGAGACACCCCATTTTGCATTGTATGGGTATGACAAACATTTGCCATATGAAATTCTGTTTGCCCCACCTCAGCCTACATATGACACTGACAACGTCAGCATCAACAAGATGCGGACTACACAGCTTGTCTTCCAGAGAGTATGAGAAAGTTTTAAGGTAGTAACAGATAAGTTTACATCTAATCGTAACGCTATTGCTAAGGAGAGTAAGGTTGAACCAGGTTGCAAAGTGATGTTGCAAAATCCTATGCAAACCCCTGGTATGCATAAGCTGGCTCCCAAATTCATTGGACCTCTACCGTGTTCTCCGACAGCCCCGTGGCAACAAGTTCGAGGTGAGGGAGACTGCCGCAGGAACGGCCCAGGAAGCTCACCTTGACCACATGAAGTACATTGACAACGTGCAAGTCGAGGCTGAGCTGAAGGAACGTGCGTTGCAAAGCCACAACCAGACTAATACTAGCGACAACCTGTCTACTTCCCTTCCCTCTACTAGTACGACCAATGACAGTCGTGTACAGCCACATACCTATGGTCTGAGACCCAGAACAGCAGTACATTTCTGTGACACTGACGTACCTGTTGACTTGTCCAACTCCTACGCTGGCTATACTAACTGTCTTCTCGCTGAAATGGGCATCAATGCTCATAAACTGCATAGTTAATCCATACAGCGGAGTCTGGGTGGACAACACCCTGTATATCTGTAATCTATGTTTTTAGAAGGGTACCCATAGTGTTATAATAAATTTCCTTGTGGATACTGTCACTGCAAGTTTGTTGCAGGCAGCGTGTATTTTAAGGTCTGTATTAAAGCCAGGGCACTGTTAGTTTAATATGTTTATTATGCACCACATACCCATCCTGTGGGCGGTAGTCAAAAGATTACAGAGATACATAATTGGTCCAGGGACTGGACTCCAAAGTTTTGATAGCTGAGCAAGTTACAGAGGTAATGAACTCACAATTTACAAAGGTAGTGAACTCACAATTTACAAAGGTAATGAACTCACAATTTACAAAGGTAATGAACTCCAGGTAGGTCTGGTCACAATCATGACAAGTTACAAAGGTATTTACAGATTACAGAGGTACGTAATGGGTCCAGGGACTGGACCCCCAAAGTTTTGATAGCTGAACTAGGTACAAAGGTAATGAGCTCACAAGTTACAAAGGTAATGAATTCTGTAGAATGGTTACTTACGTTTATACATGGCTACAATCATGAACAAATTATAGAGTAATGAGCAATTCACACTTCCACACCCGGTCACAACTGCAATGAGTTATTGGTGCAAATATTGATGCCAGGGCACTGCTGCCCTTTTATGCTACATGTCACACCCTAGGAAATGCTACTGTCAGTCATTGTTTACAGATGTGAGGATGGTACAGTGTCCCTGGATGTGCAGACAAGCCTGATGTCCTAGCCCTGTGAACAACCTGTACATAAGAAGATTTAGGTTCCAGTGCTGGCATCTCCTAGCCCCCATCCTCCGCTATGCTTACTGAGCAAGCCTTTTTCTCTCCCACCTGTGTGGGAGAGTTTTTGAGGCCTGCTATGTCAATTTTAGGGTGAACCAAAGCCAGTCTTGCAGGGATTAATTCCTTTTTCTTTCTCCCTTCTGCCCATTTGTAATGTCGTGTCGAGACGACTTGAGGTGCGCGGCCTAGCAAAATGTAGACAGCTTATGTAGCAGGCCCAGTTGAGTTTATGTTTCGCGCCATGCTAGTGCTGCCATCTGTAGGCCTACCTAACTCAGTGTGAAAACATACCACCCTGGCCTCACTCTTCGACTGGCGGCCTACGAGAGAGCAGCTCCCATCCTGGACTGTTTTCGGTACCCCTCACACTGCCCGCTGTGAACCCCATTTCTCCAAATAAAGTCGAAGTTAGTCAACGGCTGTATATCTCACTTAACTCTACGCTACCCGGCAAGTACTAGTTCTACCCAAGAAACCTGCTAAAACACAGGTCAGGATGTAGCACAGGTCAGGTGTAGCACAGGTCAGGTGTAGCACAGGTCAGATGTAGCACAGGTCAGTATGTAACACAGGTCAGGATTAGCACAGGTCAGGATGTACCTCACTTCAGGTGTAGCACAAGTCAGGATTTAGCACAGGTCAGGTATTAGCACAGGTCAGGTGAAGCACAGGTTATGAGCATCATATATATATGTGGTGCCAAATAGGTAAAACTTACAATTTTGGCTTAAATAGCAACGCTCTTCTTGCCAAATAGGGCAAGCGAAAATTTGTGTATGCAGTAATTTCGCAAAAATCATTTTGAACCTAACGAAAAAATATATTTCGTTGTATTTGTTTATTACTAGATTATTATAAACTTATCTGAAATATATTTAGTTAGATTAGGCTAAATTAAATTGTGTTTGTTATAATAAGGTTTGATAAGTTTTCTAAGGTTCGTTTGGTACAAAATTATTAATTTTTACATTAACTTATGTGAAAACATATATCTTTAAACGTATAAGAGAAAATTTTAGAAAAAAATAAATTTTAAATGAGTTTGTGCTAATTGACCAATTTTACCTATTCGGCACGATATATATATATATATATATATATATATATATATATATATATATATATATATATATATATATATATATATATATATATATATATATATATATATATATATATATATATATTGACACAGTTACTTTTTGCTGATGATACTGTGCTTATGGGAGATTCTAAAGAAAAATTACAAAGGCTAGTGGATGAGTTTGAGAATGTGTGTAAAGGTAGAAAGTTGAAAGTGAACATAGAAAAGAGTAAGGTGATGAGGGTATCAAATGATTTAGATAAAGAAAAATTGGATATCAAATTGGGGAGGAGGAGTATGGAAGAAGTGAATGTTTTCAGATACTTGGGAGTTGACGTGTCGGCGGATGGATTTATGAAGGATGAGGTTAATCATAGAATTGATGAGGGAAAAAAGGTGAGTGGTGCGTTGAGGTATATGTGGAGTCAAAAAACGTTATCTGTGGAGGCAAAGAAGGGAATGTTTGAAAGTATAGTAGTACCAACACTCTTATATGGATGTGAAGCTTGGGTGGTAAATGCAGCAGCGAGGAGACGGTTGGAGGCAGTGGAGATGTCCTGTCTAAGGGCAATGTGTGGTGTAAATATTATGCAGAAAATTCGGAGTGTGGAAATTAGGAGAAGGTGTGGAGTTAATAAAAGTATTAGTCAGAGGGCAGAAGAGGGGTTGTTGAGGTGGTTTGGTCATTTAGAGAGAATGGATCAAAGTAGAATGACATGGAAAGCATATAAATCGATAGGGGAAGGAAGGAGGAGTAGGGGTCGTCCTCGAAAGGGTTGGAAAGAGGGGGTAAAGGAGGTTTTGTGGGCAAGGGGCTTGGATTTCCAGCAAGCGTGCATGAGCGTGTTAGATAGGAGTGAATGGAGACGAATGATACTTGGGACCTGACGATCTGTTGGAGTGTGAGCAGGGTAATATTTAGTGAAGGGATTCAGGGAAACCGGTTATTTTCATATAGTCGGACTTGAGTCCTGGAAATGGGAAGTACAATGCCTGCACTTTAAACGAGGGGTTTGGGATATTGGCAGTTTGGAGGGATATGTTGTGTATCTTTATACGTATATGCTTCTAAACTGTTGTATTCTGAGCACCTCTGCAAAAGCAGTGATAATGTGTGAGTGTGGTGAAAGTGTTGAATGATGATGAAAGTATTTTCTTTTTGGGGATTTTCTTTCTTTTTTGGGTCACCCTGCCTCGGTGGGAGACGGCCAACTTGTTGTAAAAAAAAAAAAATATATATATATATACATATATATATATATATATATATATATATATATATATATATATATATATATATATATGTATATATATATGTCGTGCCGAATATGTAAAACTGGTCAATTAGCAAGAACTCATTTAAAATTAAGTCCTTTCTAAAATTTTCTCTTATACGTTTAAAGATATATTTTTTTCATTAATATTAATGTAAACATTTTTAATTTTGCACCAAAAGAATCTTAGAAAACTTACCTAGCCTTATTACAACAAGATCAATTTATTTTAGCCTAACCCAACTAAATATATTTTAGATTTGTTTACAATAATTTAATACTAAACAAACACAGTGAAATATATTTTTTTCGTTAGATTCAGAATGATTTTGGCGAAATTATTGCATACACAAATTTTCACTTGTCCTATATGGCAAGATGAACATTGCTATTTAAGCCAAGATAGCAAGTTCTGCCTATTCGGCACGACATATATATATATATATATATATATATATATATATATATATATATATATATATATATTTATATATATATACATGTACATATATATATATATATATATATATATATATATATATATA
>NC_091312.1:3727756-3747756 GCF_038502225.1 Cherax quadricarinatus | reverse complement strand
CAAAAGTGTGCCGGGTGGTTTTGTCTAGCTCTGCTATGAGGATGAGGAACAGCAGAGGTGCCAGGACAGTGCCTTGGGACACTGAGCTTTTGACTTCGCTGATGCTGAATCTTGCCCTGTTCACTACTACTTTTTGTGTTCTGTGTGTTAGGAAACCGAAAATCCATCTGCCTACCTTCCCCGTAATGCCCGTGGCCTTCATTTTGTGCGCTATCACTCCATGATCCCATTTGTCAAACGCCTTTGCAAAATCTGTGTAAATCACATCTGCGTTTTAGTCGTCTTCCAGTGCCTCCATAATTCTGTCATAATGGTTCAGCAGCTGTGACAGACATGATCGTCCTGCTCTAAAACCATGCTGGTTCGGGTTATGTTGGTTGTGCTGGTCCATGAAATTTGTAACCTGCCATCTCATCACTCTTCTGAAGATTTTTATGATGTGAGAAGTTAGGGCTACTGGTCTGTAATTTTTAGCTAGTGCTCTACTACCTCCCTTATGCAAAGGAGCTATGTCTGCACTCTTTAAGGCCTCCAGTATTTCAGCTAGATCTAAGCTCTTTCTCCAAAGAATAGTGAGGGGTCGTGCTGGTGGTACTTTGCACTTCTTTATAAACAGAGCATTCCATGAATCTGGTCCAGGTGCTGAGTGAGTGGGCATGTCCATTTCTTTTTTCGAAATCTATGGGATTTGTACTAATGTCAGTTAGTTGGTCTGTGCGGCCTTCTTCTGGAGTGAAAAATATTTCTGCATTTTCTACCTTGCTGTCATTTAGTGGGTTGCTGAACACCGACTCATACTGTTCTTTTAGGATTTCACTCATTTCCTGTTCATCGTCAGTATATGAGTCTCCTCTCACTAGTGGTCCAGTTCTTCAGGTAGTTCTTAGCTTGGATTTTGCGTAGGAATAGAAATATTTTAGGTTTCTTGCAGTATCCTGTATGGCCTTTTGTTCCTTTTGTACTTCTTCTGTGAGGTATGACATCCTAAGTTTTTGCTCTAATTCAGTCATCTCTCTGCTAAGTCTATTTTTCCTCTGTTGTAGCATATTTGTGTTTTTAAGCAGTTCAGTAACCTGTTTTCTTCTTTCTGTATCATCTCCTACGCTCTCTCTCCATATCTGATCTTCCTCTGGGTTTCCTCAATGGTACATGTTTCATACATACTTTGTATGCTTCTGTATTCAGCTTCTCTAGGCACTGGTGGGGATTTAGGTCGCTCATGTCTGATTCCCAGGGTATGTCTGATAGTTCTTGGTTTATTTTTTCCCAGTCAATTCTATGGTTGTTAAAATTAAACTTGGGAATATAAACACAAATGCAGTATAATGTGATCCTTTATTGACAACGTTTCACCCACACAGTGGGCTTTCTCAAGTCACACACGGATCTACCTGGGGTTGGAAGGTACGAGAGTATTTATAGTCAGAATGTTGAGGTCAGGTGAAGAATGTTGCATCTGATGATCCACCGGGTGGGGTTATAGAGTCTTGGGTAGCTTGGCAGGGGTATTGGACGAGTTGTAGACCTACTGCAGTGTTCTATGTTCTTATGTGGGATAGCGATGAAGAAGTTTCTTGGCGAGTGGTTCAGCTATGTTATAGAAGCCATTGTTCTGGTTGAAATTGTTGGTTATAGAGATAAGCGATGATTCCAGGATTCTTCTGTATTGAGTGTTGTCTTCTGTGGCTATAAGTCTTGAGTTTCCGTAGTTAATTAAATGGTTGTGTGAATTGCGATGCTGTACACAGGCATTCCTTGTATCGTCAGTCCTGCTTGCATATTGGTGTTCTAAAATGCGTGTTTGGAGGTCTCTTGATGTTTCGCCCACATATAATTTGTTGCAGTCATTACAAGGGATTGTGTATACCCCTGCAGAGGATGGAGGCTGGTCCTGTCTACCACTGGTGATGTCCTTGATGGTCGTGGTTGTGGAGGTAGATACTTGGAATGATGTTTTGGCAAAGATGTTGGAAACATGTTTGGCAATGGAGTTGTTGGGGAGGACTATGTATCTCTTTTCGGCAGTGTCTTCTCTGGGTGTGTTGAAGATGTTTAATGCCCGCCGTCTGCAGTCTCTGATGAAGTGACTAGGATAGTGGAGTTTGGAAAAAATTTGTTCAATTATAGTGCATTCTTCCTCAAGGAACTCATTGCTGCAGATTCTGAGTGCACGTAGGAAGAAGCCTATAATCACACCACGTTTGGTTTTGGTGTCGTGGTGAGAGTAGAAGTGGAGAAGATCGTTTTGGTTGGTGGGTTTTCGATAGACTTTAAAACGAAGTTCGTGGTCAGCTTTGCAGAGCAGAACATCAAGGAAAGGAATAGTGTTGTCGACTTCTTCTTCAAGTGTGAACTGGATTGAAGGCTCGACCTGGTTGAGCTTGTCTTGGAGAGCTTGAACGTTGAAGCGTTTAGGAGTTATGAGGAGAATGTCGTCAACATAACGGAGCCAGGTGACAGACGAAGGAATAATGGTGGAGAAACGTTCGGCTTCTAGATGTTCCATGTATAAGTTCGCCAGGACTGCACTGAGTGGCGAACCCATGGGTAGTCCAAAAGTCTGCTGAAAGAGGTGATTTTCGAAGGAGAAACACGTAAACCCAACACAGTTCAACAAGGTCGATGAAATCGTTGGCTGGAATGGGAAGATCAAGTGAATCGTCAATTTTCCTGCGCAAGAGATCGATGGCTTGTGTAGTAGGTACTTTGGTGAATAGGGAAGTCACGTCAAGGCTGGAAAGTTTCTTGTTCCTGATGTTGATGTTGCGAATGCGATTGAGAAGATCACCCGAGTGTTTGAGATGTGCTGGACTGATAGTTCTATCCCACATAAGAACATAGAACACTGCAGTAGGTCTACAACTCGTCCAATACCCCTGCCAAGCTACCCAAGACTCTATAACCCCACCCGGTGGATCATCAGATGCAACATTCTTCACCTGACCTCAACATTCTGACTATAAATACTCTCGTACCTTCCAACCCCAGGTAGATCCGTGTGTGACTTGAGAAAGCCCACTGTGTGGGTGAAACGTTGTCAATAAAGGATCACATTATACTGCATTTGTGTTTATATTTCCATTGTGTCGGCATTTTATACCATTTATTACCAAAATTAAACTTACTGAACATCCCGTCTCTAACTTTAGCGATGCAGTTTCCTACCCCTGAGTTAATACTAGTTTGAACCTCTATGATGTTATGATCAGAGTAAATAGTTTTGGAAACTGTTGTCTCTGATCAGTTTCTCGTTGTTTGTGAATATCAAATCCAGGGTATTTTCATTTCTAGTGTGATCAATTACCTGTTGGCTTAAAGAGTACTTTTCACAAAACCTCATTATTTCCCTGGTATGTACCTGTTGAGCCAGGGTGCTTCCTGGGGATATTTCTGGTATAACATTACGTTGTGCCATCTTCCACTTTACATGAGGGAGATTAAAATCTCCAAGGAGTAAAATATTTGGTGTAGGAGTTGTCGATGGTGGTTTGTATACTAGGATAATTACCAAATTCCTATTTTCAACTTTAATGCCTAGAATTTCTACTATATCATTCGTAGAATTCAGCACTTCTGTGCAACACAAAGTATCCTTTACATAGATTCCTATGCCTCCCTGTGACCTATTGATTCTATCACATCTTTATCTCTCCATCCAAAACATCCCTTGTATGTGTTTCTGTAAATGCTCTGAATATGGCATTCACTTCTGTCAGGAGCCCAATGACATAACTAACTTTGTCATTTTTATTTGATTTCAAACCCTGAATATTTGCAAATATGAAGCAGGAATTACCAAGTGGGATGTTTTGTCTGGCTTTGTGTTTCATTAGTACCACTGGTGGTGTACTACCTGGTATGTCCCCTGGTGTGCACTCCCCTGGTTTCTCCAGTACTGGCTTTGCATTTATTTGCTTATTCGGCCTTGAACCCACCTATCCTCTCTGTACCATTCCCCCTGTTTGTCTCTTCCTTTGTTTTGATCTTTTCTCTTGTCTAAAAAAGAATGCTGTTCAATTTCCCTTTCTCTGCTAACTCTGTAGCGCCGCGTTCCTTTTACATGATGGTCTGGGCAGCTCAGGTCATAACATTCTCTGGACTGCATTGAAGTTTTACACATTACTGGATGGAAGTACCTGCTGCACTCTGTGTTGAAATGACACTTTCCCTTCCTCAACATGTTCGCATATTTTCTGGTGTGTTTATTCCAACAATCTCTGCCATATAGACATAGTAGCTGCAAATGTTCTGACTACCTATATTTATTGATTCTGTGTCGTTCCTAAGTTCTGCCACCTGATCTAAGTTCCCTTGTTCACTTTCTTCTAGGCTAATTTCTTCCCTTTGCTCGTTTTCGTTTATTCCTGTTCTAGTTTTCTCATCCTTCCTTCCCCTTTCCACTATGTTATGTATCCCTGTTTCCTTTTCCGACTTGCTCTATATGACGTTTTCTACTCTTGCTCTTACTTTCACTCTTTGGTTTTCATCTCTATTTACATTTTCCTCCTTTTCTTGTACCTTTTCCTCTGTTTTCCACTCTTTGTATAACTCTGGCAAGCTCCTTAGAAACTTCCTTACGCTTTCTAGGTTACCACTTTTCAGTACCTCTCTTATGCTTAACCAGTTGTCCCTTTCACTGGGGCAGATCCAGAAACGACTTTCTTGTTTTTGGTCATTTATCATGGTTGCATGAAGCTTTGTACATGATATATGTGATGTTTCGCCGCATATTTCACAATCAATGCCCCTCATGTTTCTACCAAAGATTTTTTCACATATGCAACAGCCTTTATTCCTGGCCATGATTACTTTTAAAACAGGTGTATGTGGTGGATGGTGTAGTTATTATGTGCCGCAACCATTCTTACAGTATTCATTACCTTTGTAACTTGTGAGTTCATTACCTTGTACCTAGTTCAGCCATCAAAACTTTGGAGCCCGGTCCCTGGACCCATTGTGTACCTCTGTAATCTGTAAATACCTTTGTAACTTGTCATGATTGTGACTAGACCTACCTGGAGTTCATTACCTTTGTAAATTGTGAGTTCATTACCTTTGTAAATTGTGAATTCATTACCTCTGTAACTTGCTCAGCTATCAAAACTTTGAGGCCCAGTCCCTGGACCCATTATGTACCTCTGTAATCTTTGACTATCGCCCACAGGATGGGTATGGGGTGCATAATAAACATTAAACTAACTAAAAACTGGAAAGAAGGTGGGGGTGCGAGGAGGGAAGGCCGTGGGTGGGATTGTTGGATGGGTGGGGTAGGATCCGGGGAATGAGATGGGGGCACGAGACGGGGGATGGGGTAGGGGCACGAGGCGGGGGCTTGGAGGTGGGGTGCGGGTGTCACTTTCAACTTGTTCCCATATAATTATAACAGGTTTACACTACACTCGGGATTAAAATGATTAACTCTTATCCATAAGTTCAGTTTACTATATCACTGCCTATTTATATCCTTTTCGTCTATTGGTTATATGTGGTAACTGGTACCTTGGTGTAACACTCGTCACATGTCAAGACCAGCACAAGTACACTCACCCATCACCCATTTTTTTATTTTATTTCCTTTTATTTTATCACTGGCATTTTATAACCGTGTTGTACACTGGTTATCTCAAGGATATACAGTGTATTCGTTCAAGATACACTTTTCTTTTCACTACACTACACTGGTGTGGGCTCTGGTGGCCTGGTGGTTAACGCTCTCGCTTCACACGGCGAGGGCCTGGGTTCGATTCCCAGCCAGAGTAGAAACATTGGACGTGTTTCTTTCCACCTGTTGTCTATGTTCCCCATCAGTAAAATGGGTACCTGGGTGTTAGTCGACTGGTGTGGGTCGCAACCTGGGACACTGACCTAATTTGCCCGAAATGCCTCCGGAGCATAACAAGGGACTTTCTATATAGTAGTATGTCATTGTAATCAGCTAGGACTGTATACCCTGTACATGTACTTGTAGTAAAATAAAGATATTATTATTATTATATTGTTCACACGGCTAAAGCTCCCGCTTCACACACGGAGGGCCCGGGTTCGATTCCCGGCGGGTGGAAACATTTCGACACGTTTCCTTACACCTGTTGTCCTGTTCACCTAGCAGCAAATAGGTACCTGGGTGTTAGTCGACTGGTGTGGGTCGCATCCTGGGGGACAAGATTAAGGACCCCAATGGAAATAAGTTAGACAGTCCTCGATGACGCACTGACTTTCTTGGGTTATCCTGGGTGGCTAACCCTCAGGGGTTAAAAATCCGAACGAAATCTTATCTTATCTTATCTCTTACGGCACTAGGCCTCCGGTAACTTTCCCCTGCACTTCTGTAGCAGTAAACTTAAGGGAGGTAACGGGGAAAAACACGTCACACAATAGACTTATGCTTTTCCCTCGATTGTATGCTTAATTTATGTATATTGTGATTCCCTGCACCTCAATGCTACCATCACTCGTTTTATTACTTTTACTGTAGTAAATATTCCTCCGTTATATCCACTTCTTTGGACCTCCGACAATAGTTCGCTGGTGCCAGTCGTTTGTAAATGTTCCCATACGCTACACCATATATTTTACGCTATACTGGGGATAATTTAGATTACTCGTATCTACAATTTATTTCACTATGTCGCTACACATATATATATTTGTCACTCGTCATGTTGCTTATAGATAGTTCAGTATCTGTTTGTTTATTTTCACTTGTGTCGACATCTGGCAATAGTTCGCTTGGAACGCTTGGAAGAACTTGACTTGTACTCGTTGGAACGCAGGAGGGAGAGATATATCATAATCTACACTTGGAAAATCTTGGAAGGAATGGTCCCAAATCTGCACACAGAAATCACTCCCTACGAAAGTAAAAGACTGGGTAGGCGATGCAAAATGCCGCCAATAAAAAGTAGGGGCGCCATTGGTACACTAAGAGAAAACACCATAAGTGTCCGGGGCCCAAAACTGTTCAACAGCCTCCCATCAAGCATTAGGGGAATTGCCAATAAACCCCTGGCTGCCTTCAAGAGAAAGCTGGACAGATACCTAAAGTCAGTGCCGGATCAGCCGGGCTGTGGCTCGTACGTCGGACTGCGTGCGGCCAGCAGTAACAGCCTAGTTGATCAGGCCCTGATCCATCGGGAGGCCTGGTCGTGGACCGGGCCGCGGGGGCGTTGATCCCCGGAATAACCTCCAGGTAACCTCCAGGTGCTGGTCAGGCTTATTTCCAGAGTAACGTTGTTCTAACCGGCACTCACCATATGAGATAAGATTTCGTTCGGATTTTTAACCCCTGAGGGTTAGCCACCCAGGATAACCCAAGAAAGTCAGTGCGTCATCGAGGACTGTCTAACTTATTTCCATTGGGGTCCTTAATCTTGTCCCCCAGGATGCGACCCACACCAGTCGACTAACACCCAGGTACCTATTTGCTGCTAGGTGAACAGGACAACAGGTGTAAGGAAACGTGTCGAAATGTTTCCACCCGCCGGGAATCGAACCCGGGCCCTCCGTGTGTGAAGCGGGAGCTTTAGCCACTGATATTCCTTTTATGTTGGTTCACAAGGAAGTATATCACTTTATGGTTCCACACGCTTATTTCCCGCCCTCTGTTCCCACTTGGGACTATCAGGGAAAGTAATTTTTGACGGAGCTCGCCCGCGCGGTCGTGACTTCCCCTCACACTCCCCTCACCCCTCAGCCACACACCACAGCCACACACCACAGCCACACACCACAGCCACACACCACAGCCACACACCACAGTCACACAACACCACACACCAATCACACAACACCACACACCACAGTCACACAACACCACACACCAGTCACACAACACCACACACCACAGAGCGAAACACCAACGTCAAAGACCTGGGAGTGATTATGTCGGAGGATCTCACCTTCAAGGACCATAACATTGTATCAATCGCATCTGCTAGAAAAATGACAGGATGGATAATGAGAACCTTCAAAACTAGGGAGGCCAAGCCCATGATGACACTCTTCAGGTCACTTGTTCTATCTAGGCTGGAATATTGCTGCACACTAACAGCACCTTTCAAGGCAGGTGAAATTGCCGACCTAGAAAATGTACAGAGAACTTTCACGGCGCGCATAACGGAGATAAAACACCTCAATTACTGGGAGCGCTTGAGGTTCCTAAACCTGTATTCCCTGGAACGCAGGAGGGAGAGATACATGATTATATACACCTGGAAAATCCTAGAGGGACTAGTACCGAACTTGCACACGAAAATCACTCACTACGAAAGCAAAAGACTTGGCAGACGATGCATCATCCCCCCAATGAAAAGCAGGGGTGTCACTAGCACGTTAAGAGACCATACAATAAGTGTCAGGGGCCCGAGACTGTTCAACTGCCTCCCAGCACACATAAGGGGGATTACCAACAGACCCCTGGCAGTCTTCAAGCTGGCACTGGACAAGCACCTAAAGTCAGTTCCTGATCAGCCGGGCTGTGGCTCGTACGTTGGTTTGCGTGCAGCCAGCAGCAACAGCCTGGTTGATCAGGCTCTGATCCACCAGGAGGCCTGGTCACAGACCGGGCCGCGGGGGCGTTGACCCCCGGAACTCTCTCCAGGTAAACTCCAGGTAAACAGTCACACAACACCACACACCACAGCCACACACCACAGCCACACACCACAGTCACACAACACCACACACCAGTCACACAACACCACACACCACAGTCACACAACACCACACACCAGTCACACAACACCACACACCACAGTCACACAACACCACACACCAGTCACACAACACCACACACCACAGCCACACACCACAGCCACACACCACAGTCACACAACACCACACACCACAGTCACACAACACCACACACCACAGTCACACAACACCACACACCAGTCACACAACACCACACACCAGTCACACAACACCACACACCACAGTCACACACCACAGCCACACACCACAGTCACACAACACCACACACCACAGTCACACAACACCACACACCACAGTCACACACCACAGCCACACACCACAGTCACACAACACCACACACCACAGTCACACAACACCACACACCACAGTCACACACCACAGCCACACACCACAGTCACACAACACCACACACCACAGTCACACAACACCACACACCACAGTCACACACCACAGCCACACACCACAGTCACACAACACCACACACCACAGTCACACAACACCACACACCACAGTCACACAACACCACACACCAGTCACACAACACCACACACCACAGTCACACAACACCACACACCAGTCACACAACACCACACACCACAGTCACACACCACAGCCACACACCACAGTCACACAACACCACACACCACAGTCACACAACACCACACACCAGTCACACAACACCACACACCACAGTCACACAACACCACACACCACAGTCACACAACACCACACACCACAGTCACACAACACCACACACCACAGTCACACAACACCACACACCACAGTCACACAACACCACACACCACAGTCACACAACACCACACACCACAGTCACACAACACCACACACCACAGTCACACAACACCACACACCACAGCCACACAACACCACACACCACAGTCACACAACACCACACACCACAGTCACACAACACCACACACCACAGTCACACAACACCACACACCACAGTCACACAACACCACACACCACAGTCACACAACACCACACACCACAGTCACACAACACCACACACCACAGTCACACAACACCACACACCACAGTCACACAACACCACACACCACAGTCACACAACACCACACACCACAGTCAAATCAAATCAAATCAAATCAAGTTTAGTCTCTATAAGGGTTACAGTGTGGGGTTTACAGGTTTTGGGTATTGTGTGGTTTACATGTTATAAAATACTAATTACAAAGGGGGCCACTAGGACACCTAGCATGGCTAGGCATTTCGGGCAGACTTAGATTAATTCTTAACATTAAATCCTTACAGATTATGGTATTAGGGCTAAGTGACTACATTATAATTTGTGAGTTTAGCAATGTGAATGCTTTTGTTTTGGCACAATACAAAGTGTCTATATTGGAGTATCATAGGCAAACTTATGACTAGTAAGGATTCATTATTTTAAGATTAAGATTAGTATTTCTGTGTTTATAGTCAGTGGGTGAGTGAGTTTAATTGTGAACCACCGGTGGTTATCATGTAGTTAGTTGTCGGGGTATATCAGGGAGATAAGATGTTTTCTAACTGTAGTTTTGAAAGTGATGAATGTGTCTGCAGTTCTCGAGTTTTCAGGTAGGGTGTTCCAGATTTTAGGTCATATGAAATACATCGAATTTTTGTAAAGGTTTAGTCGGACACGGAGAATGTCATAGAGATGTTTGTGTCTGGTGTTATGCCTGTGGATCCTGTCACAACTATCAAGAAAGCATTTTAGGTCAAGGTTAATATTGGAATTTAAGGTCCTGTAGATATAGATTACACAGTAGTAAGTGTGGATGTTCTGAACAGGGAGTAAGTTTAGATCTATGAAGAGTGGGGGGGGGTGTTGCCAGGGATGGGATTTAGTGATTATTCTTACTGCGGCTTTTTGTTGGGTTATTATTGACTTTAGGTGTGTTGCTGCAGTTGAACCCCAAGCACAGATAGCATAGGTGAGGTATGGATATATAAGTGAATGGTATAGTGTGAGAAGGGCAGTTTGCGACACATAGTATCGTATTTTGGATACACAACACCACACACCACAGTCACACAACACCACAATTACACAACACAACACACTACACTCCCATAACACCACAACAACACTGTCATACACTATCACGCCATAGCACCACAACAGCACACTCAGCTCCACAATAGCATCGCCATACACCATCACACCTTAGCACCACAACACTAACAAAGATCACCACCAAGTACCACACAGCACTATGCACCACCACAACGCCACACGTTACAGCACCACACAACGTTATAAACACACACCGCTACGCCACAAATGCAAGAAAAATCAACACAGGATAAATAGCATTTCAAACCAACCAAGAGATGGTAATTGAGATACTTTTCAAGTATCTGTACTCTAGATTGAAATATTGCCGTGCTCTTAATAGCTCCCTTTAAGGCAGATAATTTTACATATCTGGAGAATGTATAGTGAGCTTCCACCGCTGGCATAAACTGAAACATGTAAATTATTGGAAATTCCTGAAGTCCCTCAATGTGTACTCCCTGGAATGTAGGCGAGAAAAACAAACTTTAAAAATGCTCACTAATCGAGGGAGTAGTTTACAAATATTTTTACACATTGAAATAACACTGTATGGTAGATTGTGAGCAATACCAATAATTAAAATCATAGGTCTAATAAATGCACTACTTACAAATTATAAAGTATAAAGGGTTCAAGGTCTTTAAACATTCTCCCTTCAAATATTAAGAGAACTACTAACAGGTTCCTTACTATCTTCATGAGGTAACTTGAAGAATTCTTTCAAGCGGCTCCTAATAACTTTAGCTATGATCTTTACGTTGGACTGCCTGCTGCGTGCCTTCGTCAGACTTATTTACTAAGCCCTAAACCGGGTCTGAGACCTGGCCGCAGCGATTATCCTTGGAGCCAGCCACAGATATGCAGGTATACTACAACACTACACCATACTTGCCACACCACCATTGAAGTGTGTCCCCCGGCGTACTGCTTCATTAGAGACCTTCAACTTCTCTCATAATTTGCAGGAGGTAAAAATTAACGTTCTCACGCTCATTTCGGTCAAGTGGCTCATTTTCGTGGTGACGCTGGCGAGGCGGAGCAGCCAGGACAGATGACCACACAAGCTGTAACACACACTGTCACGTGACGGAGCAGTAATATATGTAACACTGAACACGAGGACATAGAAACAGAGAAACACTGCTGTTTCCACGTGTGAATGTTCATGACGAGGGCAGCAGGGACCATGAAGCCGACCATAGTGACGAAACCGACTGCGGCTTTGCCGACTTCGACCACAGCGGAGGTATACTAAAGGTATGACAACTGTTAAGGATATACTAGAGGCAACGCGGTAAAGTTATACAAGAGGCAAGGTATAACGCATGCTACTGCCAGAGACAGTTTGTAGTGTTGGTCTCGTGGTCAAGACAGTTTATGTAGGGTTCTATTCGTCAACAAGTAGAACCCAACATAAACCCTAACCTCTCTCTCTCTCTCTCTCTCTCTCTCTCTCTCTCTCTCTCTCTCTCTCTCTCTCTCTCTCTCTCTCTCTCTCTCTCTCTCTGCCGCCATTTCGGATGATAATCATCCATTATCCGCCGTCGCCTCGATGATTCCCAGACCTGTATGCATAATATGTTACTTCTGTTACTATATTGCAGCCAACAGCAGCCTGGACAGGAACCAGCTGGAGTATGACAGCTGGCAATACTCACCAGTGAGACGGAACGTCCTCCAAGCTGGCCATCTGGGACGCTGCAGGTCTCCAGAGCCGAATGTACAGAGTGAAGACTCTTCTTGGACGACCTGAGAAGCACACACAAACACACGTAAAGTCAACGACTACACACATGGGCAGGCAGATAAAGCACATTGTATAATAATAATAATAATAATAATAATAATAATAATAATAATAATAATAATAATAATAATAATAATAATAATAATAATAATAATGCCAAAATTATTTATTTACAAACTACAATAGAACTGAAAATCTAATACGCTAGTGGTCCTGGAGGACATCATCCCCGCTAAGACGGGTCTCGGACCAGGTCTCCTAGCTTGAAAAGGAAATATTAATGAATTACGAAGTATTGAAAAGTTTTCCGAACGCGTGTCATTCTCGTGAGCGCGAGTGTTGCTACAACACAGCCAGAGAACCAGTGGTTACTGGCTAACATCTTCCACACGAGAACTTATTACGTCAGTCAGTAAACACTTAAACTTAGGAGAGGAACTTCATGACGAAGTTCAGGTGCGTCCTGAACTTTTTCCTCGGTATTAAGCTTTATCAAGTGTACAGAAAAAAATAAATTACTCGGTTTATTGGTTGAAAAAACAAATGACAGACACTAAGATATATTTATTACAAAACGTTTTGATCCCACAACCGGAACGTTTTGATCCCACAACCGGAACGTTTTCTAATAAATACCAAATTCTAATTATACCACTTTGTCGGTATCAATTACCAAGGAAATAAATGGTATAAAATACCGACACAATGGAAATATAAACACAAATGTGACTTGAAAAAGCCCACTGTGTGGGCGAAACGTAGTCATTAAAGGATCACATTATACTGCATTTGTGTTTATATTTCCATCAATTACCAAAGATTTTTTTATCAGACTCCGTAAAAATGCATTCCAACGAGGTAGATAGGGAAGGTCAGGTCACGGGTGGCGTCGTGTGGGCGGGGCCGCGACGGGAAGGTCACCTAGTGTAGAGTACCAACAAGTTGATGAGTAAGACACGTGCGTCATGCCTGGATATCTTCAGTGACACAGACACTGCCAGTCACTGCTTGACAAATCGTCTTTAGAGATATAAACACTCGGGCGTTAAACGTGAAATAGTTGTGATTCTGATGGATAGTGTCAGGTACGCTGATGATGGCTGCTTCTAGGCACCTCCTCTAGATCTCTCAGCCTCTGTTAGTATGAGTTTGGTCTTGTCCCACACCACGAGGTGTGAGAGTTTGTCTCAGTGTGCCACACATGCCTCACAGTGTGAGAGTTTGTCTCAGTGTGCGACACATGCCTCACAGTGTGAGAGTTTGTCTCAGTGTGCAACACATGCCTCACAGTGTGAGAGTTTGTCTCAGTGTGCAACACATGCCTCACAGTGTGAGAGTTTGTCTCAGTGTGCAACACATGCCTCACAGTGTGAGAGTTTGTCTCAGTGTGCGACACATAATAACTCTCACACTTCGGAAAAGGAAACTCATGGTGAAGCTTCGGTCCGACTTGGACTACAAGTGACACTGAAGTGAGAAGGTTAGGTTAGGTAAGATTCGTCAGGAAACAGGACAAATGTTTCCTGACGAGGGTCTTAGATGATGACCCGCCTTTGGAGCTCTTGGTCATCTGACCGAGGCCTTCCGCTGGCTTACCGGTCCACCCCTTTAAAAATTATGGTCATTTATAGCCATTGTTATTACAAGTGAGAAGGGAAGGAGGCCGAAATAAATACGAGAGGGGAACAAGGGAGGGGGGGAGGGGAGGGGGAGGGGGAGGGGGAGGGGGGGGAGATCCGTCATGCCTCCAGCATGTTTACTGGAGCTACAGACAGTCTAGCATCAAGGCTGCTGAAAGCGTGTAATAACAAGCTGAAAGATCAAATATTAACCAGCGTTACACATTCCTCCGAAAGCTCATCAAACTGCTAGATTTTTCTAACAAAATACAATACAGTATTCTGTAATTATTCAAGGAATTAAAATTCCCACAATATTCCTGATATCGCTTCAACCGGATAAAGCAGAATGGATTTTTTTTTTCAAAAAGTGAAAAATCGGACAGTTATGATAAACGGATTATGAAAAATCGGGCAATTATGAAAAATCGAAAAACTATATAAAATCGGTAAAATATGAAAAACTGGACAATAATTTAAAATCGAACAGTTATGCAAAATCGGATAATTATGAAATTGGATAACTTAATGAAAAAAAAAAATGAAGAAAGTGTCATTGTGAGTGTGGGTTAGTAAACGTCCTTGACCTGTACTCCCTGAAACCCAGGCGAGGAAGATACATTATAATCTACACCTGGAAAAATCCTAGAGGAACTACTCCCAAATCTGCACACAGAAAACACTCCATATGAAAGCAAAAGACTGGGCAGACGATGCAAAATACCTCCATTGAAAAGCAGGGGAGCTATGAGTACGCTAAGAGAAAACATAATAAGTGTCAGGGGCCCAAGACTGTTCAGCAGCCTCCCACCAGGCATAAGGGAAGATTTACCAATAGACCCCTGGCTGCCTTCAAGAGGAGCTGGACAGGTACCTAAAGTAAGTGCCCGATCAGTCGGGCTGTGGTTCTTACTTTGGACTGTGTGCGGCCAGCAGTAACACCCTATTTGATCAGTCCCTGATCCATGGAAGGCCTGGTCAAGGACTAGGCGGCGGGGGCATTGACCCCCGGAACGAGCTCCAAGTAGATAGGTGACAGACTTCAGGAGGCAGGCTGTGGATGGCGTGTGGCAGGATGTGGTGGCGCGTGGCAGGCTGTGGTGGGGTGTGGCAGACTGGTGGTGTGTGGCAGGCTGTGGTGCGTGTGGCAGGCTGTGGGTGGCGTGTGGCAGACTGGTGGCGTGTGGCAGGCTGTGGTGGCGTGTGGCAGGCTGTGGTGGTATGTGGCAGAGTATGGTGGCTTGTACCAGGCTGTGGTGTCGTGTGGCAGGCGGTGGGTGGCGGGTGGCAGACTGGGTAGCATGTGGCAGGCTGTGGGTAGTACGTGACTGGCTATGGGTAGCGTGTGGCAGGCTGTCGGTGACGTGTGGCATACTCTGGGCAGCATGTGGCAGGCTATAGGTGGCATGTGGCAGGCTGTGGTAGCGTGTGGTAGGCCGTGGGTGAAGTGTGGCAGGCTGTGGGTGGCAGGCGGCAAGTTGGGTGGAGGTGGTAGGTGACAGGCTAGGGGGTGGTAGGGTGGCAGGGTTTGGTAGGGTGGCAGGGGGTAGTAGAGTGCACAGGGTGGTAGGATGGTATGGGGTCGTAGGGAGGCAGGGGTGGTAGGATGGAATGGGGTCGTAGGGAGGCAGGGGTGGCAGGGTGCCAAGGTGGTAGGGTGGCAGGGGTGGTAGGATGGCATGAGGTCGTATCGTGGCAGGGGATGGTAGGGTAGCAGAGGGTGGGAGGGGATGGCAGGGCTGCATGGGATTGTGGGGTGGCAGTGGGTGGTAGGGTTCCAGGGGTGGCATGGGATTGCAGGCTTGCATCGGGTGGTAGGTGGCAGGGGGTGGTACGGTGGCTGGGTGACAGGGTTGCAGGGAGGCAGGGGGTGGCAGGGGATGGCTTCCTCCTTCCTCAACATTCTCACGGGAACTACAGAAGCAACATCTGACTCACCACAGAAAATTATTCCCCGTAGTCATAATTATCCCCGAAGACATAATTATCCCCCGTAGACATTATCATCCCCTTAGACATAATTATCCCCGTAGACACAATTATCCCCTTAGACATAATTATCCCCCGTAGACATAATTATCCCCTTAGACATAGTTATCCCCCGTAGACATAATTATCCCCCGTAACATAATAATCCCCGTAGACATAATTATCCCCCGTAAACATAATAATCCCCGTAGACATAATTATCCCCTTAGACATAATTATCCCCGTAGACATAATTATCCCCCGTAAACATAATAATCCCCGTAGACATAATTATCCCCGTAGACATAATTATCCCCTTAGACATAATTATCCCCGTAGACATAATTATCCCACGTAGACATAATTATCCCCCGTAAACATAATTATCCCCGTAGACATAATTATCCCCCGTAGACATAATTACCCCACGTAAACATAATTATCCCCCGTAGACATAATTATCCCCCGTAGACATAATTATCCCCCGTAGACATAATTATCCCCCGTAGACATAATTATCCCTGTAGTCATAATTGCTGCGTGAACTGGTGGCCACAACCGCTAAACCCGTAGGGTACATAAAGTGCCTGGGGAATTGGACATAATCAGGATTTATCCTAGGAAAGTGTGGCTCCAAATCCTAGGATTAATACCCTCTTAATGCATCGGCAATAGAGGAAGGGTAGATAGTGGCAGCGTCTTCACCTCGCAACAGAAGGATCGATCCGGGTGGAGACGCTGAGGCATGTTTCTTAACACCTGTTGCTACTATGCACCTAACAGTAAGTAGGTACCTTGGTATTAGCTGGCTGTTGTGGGTAGCATCCTGGGGAAGAGGACCCCGGATAATTTCAGTGGAAATAAGCCACGATTGACTTTCTAGGTTTATCCCAGGGTAACTAAGCCTGCAGTTAATAAGAATAAACTCTCTTCTTCTTCTTCTTCTTCTTCTTCTTCTTCTTCTTCTTCTTCTTCTTCTTCTTCTTCTTCTTCTTCTTCTTCTTCTTCTTCTTCTTCTTCTTCTTGTTTTACTTCTTCTCACAATTGGATAAATATCATCTTAACACTAGAGAGTAACGCTAAAGATTCCTTAATTTTTTAAGGTCTGACACAAACATCCCTTCAACCACAACAACACAGGAAATTGTCGTTCTAATTCGTCAGGACGACAAAGCTTTACGAGGTGCGTGGGGGTGGTGGGGGTAGAGGGGGAGGTGGGGGAGGGGCTGACGATTGTTGAGGGAGAATGATGGGTAGAAGGGGATAGATGGTGGCTAGAAGGGAATAAATGGTGGCCACAAGTGGATAGATGGTGGCTAGAAGGGGACATCAAAAATCACCATAATCATAGTTTCTTCTCTTCGGTACGTTATTTAAAGTAACCAGCTGGCGGTACATCACTTAAGGAAGCCAGCTGGCGGTATAACTTAACCAGCTGGCGGTACATCTTAACCATTTGGCGGTACATCACTTAAGCTAGCTGGGCGGTACATCACTTAAGGTAACCAGCTGGCGGTACATTACTTAAAGCAACCAGCTGGCGGTACATCACTTAAGCCAGCTAGGCGGTACATCACTTAAGCCAGCTGGGCGGTACATCACTTAAGCCAGCTGGGCGGTACATCACTTAAGCCAGCTGGGCGGTACATCATTTAAGCCAGCTCCGCGGTACATCACTTAAGCCAGCTTCGCGGTACATCACTTAAGCCAGCTGGGCGGAACATCACTTAAGCCAGCTGGGCGGTACATCATTTAAGCCAGCTCCGCGGTACATCACTTAAGGTAAACAGCTAGCGGTACATCACTTAAGGTAAACAGCTAGCGGTACATCACTTAAGGTAAACAGCTAGCGGTACATCACTTAAGGTAAACAGCTAGCGGTACATCACTTAAAATGACCAACTGACGATACATCAAAAAAAAAGGCCTTATTATGTCTTGCGCCCTCCTCCCCAAAAATATAATGAACAATGCTCCGACGTGTTCATTATATCCTGTCTAAATAACAGCCGTACGCTGCTGCCGCCTCCATCTGTTAAGCGAATGATGAAGATAATAATCATCATACGAACGGATGATTGATGAATATCGTGAGGAAACGCCTCGCCCGGAACTCGCTTCCTAACAACGAACTTTCTGTCCAGTAAAAAGCAAAGGGATAACACTGCATGTATCGTTGTACTGAAACTAATAACATTGTCTTGAAATCACGAAGTGTAACTGAGAGAAATCTGAAGATTATACTGGAATCTTTCGTTGTTGAGGACCTTTTAGAACCGCACACTATCGTTGGGAAGAATAATTTAGAACTGGAGTAATTTCTTGAAATAACTCGGACATTTATTGGAGTGTTACCGACATATACCAGTCACCCTTAAACTTTTAATTAATGCATAAGGGGATGTGTTTTAACTGCGAGTGTGCTAAAAACATATTAGGCAAGGGTCGAGCCTGCCATGGGTCGAGTCTGCCATGGGTCGAGCCTGCCATGGGTCGAGCCTGCCATGGGTCGAGCCTGCCATGGGTCGAGCCTGCCATGGGTAGAGCCTGCCATGGGTCGAGCCTGCCATGGGTCGAGCCTGCCATGGGTCGAGCCTGCCATGGGTCGAGCCTGCCATGGGTCGAGCCTGCCATGGGTCGAGCCTGCCATGATCAGCCCGATCATAGACTCACCTTTCGTCTCAAGTTTTTCGCTTGTCACAGTTTGTGTTCATCCGCATAATCTCGCGCTACCATCCACAGGCTGGGATGCACAATGAACTAGCCGCTTCGACAGCAAAAATCTAAATCTAAAATCGCCTTGTCACTCCCCCAGAGCTCACACCAATGATCTTACGACGATGAAAGTTGTCAAATGAATTTTTTCTCCCTAACAGCAAATGCAACAACTTGTGTAAAACCATATTTTATGACAGGTTAACTACATGACAATAACGTCAGTGCATATCTTTATGTGATAATGGTTCTGAAAACCGACAAGTTGAAGATTGAGATACTTATGCAACATATGGAAGAATTTTTCACTACTTGTCCAACCTTTGGACGAAGTCCTACTTATACTAGTGTTGGTTCCACTGTGATCCCGCCTCCTCCTGCTTCCATTCACACTATATAAACCACTTCTCCTGCCCTATTCTGTACTTTCTACAAGACTCATGGACTGAACATATCGATTCCAGGTTGAGGGACTGATAACCTCAAACTCCTCCTCTCCTTACACCTTTCTGCTTCATACTGGACTGATGAAGCCACTGTGTGGCGAAGCGTTTCCTTAATAAAGATTCCCATATGATGCATAAGTGACTCAGTCTACAACATATCGTCATGGTCTACAGTACACACACCTCAGCTCCAACACTTAATATTAAAAACAGAAAAAGATTAAATCGATAGCTATCACCTACCTCTTTTATTTAGGCAGAAGCTATAAATCAGAGATGGAAACCAGTTCTCTCTCTCTCTCTCTCTCTCTCTCTCTCTCTCTCTCTCTCTCTCTCTCTCTCTCTCTCTCTCTCTCTCTCTCTCTCTCTCTCTCTCTCTCTCTGGGAAGGTTGTTCACCCCAGAGTGATTGAGAGACAATTAATCAACCTCTCGGCTATTTTACATTTGGTTTTTTAATAACTTCGGCCGAAAAAAAGGAAGTTTGAGAAATTGTAGTCGATGAAAGACGTGGTAATGTGTACACGTGTATGATGTACGTACACCAGCTGACTTGATGTGTACATGTGTATGATGTACGTACACCAGCTGAGTTGATGAGTACATGTGTATGATGTACGTACACCAGCTGACTTGATGTGTACATGTGTATGATGTACGTACACCAGCTGAGTTGATGAGTACATGTGTATGATGTACGTACACCAGCTG
>NC_091312.1:3717756-3722756 GCF_038502225.1 Cherax quadricarinatus | reverse complement strand
CTGTTCTTCACCATTCTCCTTTATATGGACTGATGAAGCCACTGTGTGGCGAAACGTTTCCACATTAAAGACGGCCAAGTGTTGCACATGTGTCTAATTTATCAACTTATGTTTGATAAAGGAAATACATTAATTTATTCTCTGCTGTCTTTTGGTTCGTTCCTAAGTGATTATAGCATTACAACAATGTGTGCACCCACATCCACACCTGTGTACGTAATATCTATGATTTTTTTTCATAGTGGCAAGGATTCTTTTCATAGTAGCGAGGAACTTTTTCATTTGCAAGAATTTTTTTTGCAGTGGGGCAGAATTATTTTTCAGTGGCAATGAACGTTTTTTTACATAATGGCCAGGATTTTTTTTCACAGTGGCGAGGAATTTTAGGGACATTTTGCTTTTTGCCAGAGTCGTGTTGCAGAGGTCGAGCCACCCTGGCTGCAGGCCATGTTTCTCCTTCCTCATCTCACCCTCTCTCTCTCTCTCCCTCTCCCTCTCACTTACCCTCTCTGTCTCTGTCTGTCTCTTTCTTTCTCTCTCTCTCTCTCTCTCCAGTAGCGTTCAGGAGTTAGGAAGAAGGTAACAGTAATCGCTAATGTTGAAGATCTCACTGGTCCAAGATGTACAACTCCGTCACAGACACCAGTGCTGTGTAAATATGCATTTAGTGTTTTGTCCAGCTTAGATTTTGTCCAGCTTAGATTTTGTCCAGCTTAGATTTTGTCTGGCTTAGATTTTGTCCAACTTAGATTTTTGTCCAGTTTAAATTTTGCATGAACAATGACAAGCATAAACTGTTATTTGCTTCTTGTGACATGGCAAGTATTATTACATTCACACAAAAAAGCGCTAAATCAGTAAGGGTTGCAAAATAAGCATGATATTTTCACTCCCATTTTGTTTCCCCGGGGGGGGGGGGTTAAATGTCACAGGTAAATGAGGCAGCGTTTCTCCCCCATCCCCCCTAAATCTTCCCATTTCGGGGGTTAGTGATATATATATAACGCAAAAAAAACTGTTTCCTAAGAAAAATGTATTCCTTATTCCAAATTTCTCTTATTTAAAAAAAAATCTGGGAATTTTTGGTTATTGATATATTGCTGATAACGCTTTCATTCAGTGTATATTTTTCTTCGTATTGGTCTGGTAACTTCCGCCGAGTGATAGTGAGACTTCCCGGGTGTGAGTTATAACACAATGATGATTTGTCTCACATTCACCTACATGACTCGTATCAACAAATTAATATTATCAACAACATTAACAATACCAACAACATTAACATTATCAACAGCATTATCAAAAATATTATCAACAATATTAACATTATCAACAACATCAACATTATCAACAACATTAACATTATCAACAGCATTATCAAAAATATTATCAACAACATTAACATTATCAACAACATCAACATTATCAACAACATTAACATTATCAACAACATCAACATTATCAACAACATTAACATTATCAACATCAACATTATCAACAATATTAACAATATCAACATCAACCTTATCAACAACATTAACATTATCAACAACATCAACATTATCAACAACATCAACATTATCAACAACATTAACATTATCAACAACATCAACATTCTCAACAACATTAACATTATCAACATCAACATTAACATTATCAACATCAACATTAACATTATCATTATCATTATCAACATCGACATTATCAACAACATTAACATTATCAACAAAATTAACATTGTCAGCAACATTAACATTATCACCAACATTAACATCATCAACAACATTAACAATACCAACAACATTAACAATACCAAAAACATTAACAATATTAACATTAACAATGCCAACAACATTAACAATATCAACAACATTAACAATATTAACATTAATAATACCAACAACATTAACAATAAACTATGATTAGAACGATAATATGGTAAACAGTTCTCCTCAACAACTACAACATACTCGGGGGGTATAACGGAGGAAGACTATTTCTAGAAGTATATTTCTCTAGGGTTAAATATCAGCATAAAACTGGAAATATTTTTAGAAATATAACTCTTTCTTCTAAATCTTTTATTGACGTAGATTTCCTCATTTAAACTACGTGTTCTCTGAAAATTCTTTCGTAATTAAAGAGGACCTTGCCTGAGTTTTTAATTCATGTGTTTTTACTTACAAATTTCACAGTAACTTAAAAGTAACTAATATGATACAAGACATGAATCTGAGCAACCATTATTGAGTCATTTTTTTTAATAAAAATATATACTTCAGCAGCTATTTGTCTTTTAAAAGGCAAACTAGAGGTAGAGTATACCGACAGTACGTAAACTTAGACACAATGCGGGTTATGGCGTTTCGTCTGCCATAGATTTAATGGAGCCGTGTTTTAACAGACTATACCGCGAGAGATGATGTGATACTTTCAATAAAGTCTTCTGAATAAATACTTCGTTTACACACAAAAAATCAGCTTTTATTTAATCATTTCCGTTTAGAAACTTAATGTTCCGGGCTGTTATTTCACTTAGGCCTCCTAAGACTATCTAAGGTTAGATTTTGATGTGACGATGGAGCGTGTTGTGTGTCTGTATTGCTAAGAATGGAAGAAATGTGAAAGTGGAGGCACAAGCTGGAAAAAATCTGGAAAAAAGTTCTGTCTCAGCCGACCTGATGGTCAGATTTGTTGATGAATTATAATACACACATGCAATACCTGGGTATAAATATCAAAACGGTATACAATACCGACAGGTTGATAGGTAAGACACCTGGTATCTTTACTGATATCAGTAAAAACACCCGGGTGTTGTATATGTGTCTTATGCATCTATTTGTCGTACTGTATACCATTAATGTGAGGTCAGATGCGTCGTTGTAGTTTATATACGTTGACGAGGTTGGGTATCCTGTATGTGTGTTCTGAGGTGCTGGTTTGCAGGTCACTCGTAGTTTCTTCTGTTATTTTTCTTAAGGTGCTTCACTGAACTTGTTACTAGCACATGCGTAATTTAGCCTACATCGCATTTGCTGGAGCCTTCACAAAGCATGGCGTAGGTACCTGTTGTGTTGTGCGTCAGACGGTGACCGTGACGATATATTGTTAGTTACCAGGTGCCACTTGTGAAAGGTATTTATGTTTGTGTAAGGCGGTGAGAGTTGAGCGTCGTGATATACCTGTTACTTATAGATGAAACGGTCACTACGGTAGTGCTGACTATGCGCTTTTCCTACTAGTACTACTACTACTACTACTACCACTACCACTGCTACTACCACTAATATTACCACTAATATTACCACTACTACTACTACCACTACTACTACTACCACACTACTACCACTACTACTACCACTACTACTACCACTACTACTACCACTACTACTACTACCACACTACTACCACTACTACTACCACTACTACTACCACTACTACTACCACTACTACTACCACTCACTACTACCACACTACTACCAATTACTACTACCACTACTACTACCACACTACTACCACTACTTCCTCACCACTCACTACTACCACCACACTACCACCACCACTACTACCACCACTACCACCACCACCACACCACACCACTACCACCACTACCACCACCACCACTACCACACCATCACCACACCACTACCACCACCACTACACCACACTACTACCACCACTACCACTGACTACTACTACTACTACTACTACTGACTAATACTACACTACTACTACACTACTACACACTACTACACACTACTACTACCACTACACAATATTTTACTACTAATACACTATTTACTACTACACACTATTAATATTAATACACTATTACATACTACTACCATTTACACAATACATTCACACACACTACACAATACTACTACTAACATTACTATTATTACTAATGTTAATACCACACACATTACTAATAACACTATTACACATTATTATTTTACCACATTTATTACTACTAATATTTCACTACTACCACTACTACTGGCTTCACTACTACTACCACTACTACTACCACTACTACTACCACTACTACTACCACTACTACTACCACACTACTACCACTACTACTACCACTACTACTACCACTACTACTACCACTACTACTACTAACTGCTTCTACAGTAAAACTACCATAACTATTGCTAAATAGATAAATGCCTCTCCAATGTTTTATTCACGTTCGTTACAACGTTGTATGTAGTTCCCGGCAGCAACGCTATAATAACCACGTGCCATTCTTGCTGCAATTAGATCCAGCGTCAATCTTTTAACTTTCCAAATGTAGACCTGTCAGTCATCTCGAGTTTCAAGTCATTGTGATAGATTACTTTCAGTACTGAACTTCATATGTTCATTATCATTCTCTCTCTCTCTCTCTCTCTCTCTCTCTCTCTCTCTCTCTCTCTCTCTCTCTCTCTCTCTCTCTCTCTCTCTCTCTCTCTCTGGGAGAAGAGAAAGGTGTAAATGGGAGAGGAAGTTTAGGAGGGAGTGTGGGTAGGGGGTGAATGAGATGTGAGGGAGAGAAAGAGGTAGTGAGAGACAAAGAGAAACAGAAAGTGGAAGGGAAAGACCGAGTGGGAAGAGAGAACGCGAGAGGAAGGGTGAAATATAAAGAGGGAGAGGAAACAGTAGATGAGAGTGGAAGAAACAATACCGATTGAATACAGAAGAACTAGCAAGGTAGAAAGGTGGGGAAGGGGAAGAGGGAGAGGGAAGGGAGAGAAAAGTTCAGCGACGATAGCGAGTGGTGAGGGGAGGTTGGGAGAGGGGATAAATATGGGGAGGGAGGGGAGGGGAGGGAGGGGAGGGGAAGGAGGGGAATTGGGGAGGAGGTTAGGGGAGGGAGGTCAGGGGTCAAGAGAGTGTCAAGTTTTTGTGATGGTGGTCACTGCAGTACCTGGAGGTGAGAATAGTAGTGGTGGTGGTGGTGGTGGTAGTGGTGGTGGTAGTTGTGATGGTGGCAGGGTGGTGGTGGCGGT
>NC_091312.1:3660256-3715256 GCF_038502225.1 Cherax quadricarinatus | reverse complement strand
GGGGCCAGAGACTACAAACCTCACTCAAGGAAAAAGATCTTGGGGTGAGTATAACACCAGGCACATCTCCTGAAGCGCACATCAACCAAATAACTGCTGCAGCATATGGGCGCCTGGCAAACCTCAGAACAGCATTCCGACATCTTAATAAGGAATCATTCAGGACCCTGTACACCGTGTACGTTAGGCCAATATTGGAGTATGCGGCACCAGTTTGGAACCCACACCTAGCCAAGCACGTGAAGAAACTAGAGAAAGTGCAAAGGTTTGCAACAAGACTAGTCCCAGAGCTAAGAGGTATGTCCTATGAGGAGAGGTTAAGGGAAATCAACCTGACGACACTGGAGGACAGGAGAGATAGGGGGGACATGATAACGACTTACAAAATACTGAGAGGAATTGACAAGGTGGACAAAGACAGGATGTTCCAGAGATTGGACACAGAAACAAGGGAACACAGTTGTAAGTTGAAGACACAGATGAATCACAGGGATGTTAGGAAGTATTTCTTCAGCCACAGAGTAGTCAGTAAGTGGAATAGTTTGGGAAGCGATGTAGTGGAGGCAGGATCCATACATAGCTTTAAGCAGAGGTATGATAAAGCTCACGGTTCAGGGAGAGTGACCTAGTAGCGATCAGTGAAGAGGCGGGCCCAGGAGCTCGGACTCGACCCCTTTAACCTCAACTAGGTGAGTACATACACACACACACACACACACACACACACACACATACACACACACACACACACACACACACACACACACACACACACCACACACACACACACACACACACACACACACACACACACACACACACACACACACACACACACACACACACACACACACACACACACACACACACACACACACACACACACACACACACACACACATTCATCACAAACAACAGGCTAAGTGACTATCGACAAGTTCCTTTGACAACTATTAGCTAAGACATGTTTGGGATCAAGGGAGACCTCGTTATTAAAATTAGAAGTCAAAAGTGATGTAAATGAAAGTATATAGAATACTTAGAAAGTACACAGAGAAAGCGTACATAGAAAGTACATAGAAACATGCATTCAGTGGCCACTTTATTAGGTACACCCTTCTAGTACTGGGTAGGGCCTCCACTTGGCCCTCAGTGCAACCTGAATTCTTGGTGTCATGGATTGAACAAGGTGCCAGAAACATTCCTTAGAGATTCTGGTCCATGTTGACATGACATCATCTGGCAGCTGTGCACATCCCTCAGCTACTTGCTAATGTAAATATCTGATCAGCCAATCACGTGGCAGCACCTCACTGCATTACAGCGTGTTGACATGCTCAAACACTTAAACACGTGCGCAAAAACTTAAACACGTGTGCTAACGTTTAAACACATAGGTAGACACTTTAACACGTATGCAAACACTTCAAAACATTTATCAGGAAAGGTTTGAATCCTGAGACTGCACACTTCTTCAATTATTTTCACACGTGTTTAATTGTTTACACACGTTTTTAATTGCTTTTACACCTTTCTATATCATGTATCAGGTGTTACCAGCGGATGAGGTATTTACGCGGGTCCAAGACAGAGGAATGCTATAAATCTTCATGGTTAATGTTGGTTCTTCTAAGTTTCTGAGGTGTTCATCCTCGCTTATCAGACTTAACATCCTCCTGCAGGATGGTTTTGATGACTGTACTGGAAAGTGTCCAAACTACTGAGATATTGAAGTCTATGTTTCGTGAAGCTTTCAGGTGGAGAGAGAGAGAGAGAGAGAGAGAGAGAGAGAGAGAGAGAGAGAGAGAGAGAGAGAGAGAGAGAGAGAGAGAGAGAGAGAGAGACAGACAGAGAGAGAGAGACAGAGAGAGAGAGGGAAGGCTGAGGTTAAGCCAATGTCAGTGTCAAGTTTTTGTCCTGTTGGTCATTGCAATACCTGGAGGTGATAGTAGTGGTGGTGAGGCTGGTGGTGGTGGTGGTGATAGTGTTTGTGACAGAAATGGTGGTGAGACGGGTGGTGGTGATAGTGTTTGTGATAGTAGTGGTGGTGAGGCTGGTGGTGGTGGTGGTGTTTGTGACAGTAGTGGTGGTGAGGCTGGTGGTGGTGGTGTTTGTGACAGTAGTGGTGGTGAGGCTGGTGGTGGTGGTGTTTGTGACAGTAGTGGTAGAGGTAGATTTAAGTCCTTTTCATTTCCTTTCAGAACAGCCAAAGTAATTGACCACTGGTGGATGATGGACGTGGTGGAGCGGTGGATGATGGACGTGGTGGAGCGGTGGATGATGGACGTGGTGGAGCGGTGGATGATGGACGTGATGGAGCGGTGGTTGATGGACGTGGTGGAGCGGTGGTTGATGGACGTGGTGGAGCGTTGGTTGATGGACGTGGTGGAGCGATGGATGATGGACGTGGTGGAGCGGTGGATGATGTGCGTAGTGGAGCGGTGGATGATGGACGTGGTGGAGCGGTGGATGATGGACGTGATGGAGCGGTGGTTGATGGACGTGGTGGAGCGGTGGTTGATGGACGTGGTGGAGCGGTGGTTGATGGACGTGGTGGAGCGATGGATGATGGACGTGGTGGAGCGGTGGATGATGTGCGTAGTGGAGCGGTGGATGATGGACGTGGTGGAGCGGTGGATGATGGACGTGATGGAACGGTGGATGATGGACGTGGTGGAGAGGTGGATGATGGACGTGATGGAACGGTGGATGATGGACGTGGTGAAGAGGTGGATGATGGACGTGATGGAACGGTGCATGATGGACGTGGTGAAGAGGTGGATGATGGACGTGATGGAACGGTGCATGATGGACGTGGTGAAGAGGTGGATGATGGACGTGATGGAACGGTGGATGATGGACGTGGTGGAGAGGTGGATGATGGACGTGGTGGAACGGTGCATGATGGACGTGGTGGAGAGGTGGATGATGGACGTGGTGGAACGGTGCATGATGGACGTGGTGAAGAGGTGGATGATGGGAATAACTAGATACACACTTTCCATCACCCGTGCCATGCACAAGCGCGTCTGGCCATTCTAACGAAGACTATTCCCAGTATTATTTTCCGTGCCACAACTCGCGCAGACAAACATGACTATGCTCAAGCGAACTGAATGGGGACGAGTGGTTGTTTGGATTCAACATGCTGTTGGAGTGTAAGCGAGAGAGCATCCACGAAGGAATTAAGGGAAATCAATTCACCAAACATGGTTTTTGAAGTTCGAATGTAAATCATATACCGTAATATATTTCTTAGGAATTCCCAAGTGTAAAAATACTCTCCCTTTGTCATAACAATAAAAATAGAATATCAGTAAAGAGTAACAAAAAATACCTCAGGGTATCACATAGTCTTATGTTCTAACATCACATTGGTATCAGAAACAGAGACGTGACCGAGGAAAAGTCTTGATTACAGGAAGAAAGACGGTGGAACAAAGGGAATGAAGAGGAGCAAGAAAAAGCCCGGAGGAAGACAAGGAGACGAGATAACGAAATTATGGCGAGGAGAAAAACGTGGAGAATTATAATTAATTATGAACTGGAGAATGATGGTTCCTGCGTAGTGTTGTTATGTGATGGCTCCTGCGTAGTGTTATTATGTGATGGTTCCTGTGTAGTGTTATGTGATGGTTCCTGTGTAGTGTTATGTGATGGTTCCTGTGTAGTGTTATGTGATGGTTCCTGTGTAGTGTTATTATGTGATGGTTCCTGTGTAGTGTTATGTGATGGTTCCTGCGTAGTGTTATGTGATGGTTCCTGCGTAGTGTTATGTGATGGTTCCTGCGTAGTGCAGTGTGATATGGAAGAGAATTAATGATGCGAAAAATACCAATTTTCTTCTCTCTCTCTCTCTCTCTCTCTCTCTCTCTCTCTCTCTCTCTCTTCCTCACTGTATTACAAAGACTCATCACATCTTACTCACCTGAGGCCTCTGGACAGTTTCTTGAGGTTTGATTCATTGAGTCGCGGTGCTGGCGACTCCATGCGCAGCGCGCGCTTCAGGTCTGGGGGAAGAAACACTCCATTAAAGCTTTGTTCAGATATAAATGGTACTACAGGTACACGTTTGTTCAGGTACGGGTAGTACACTACAGGTGCATAAAGATTCCTATTGTCCCAGAACTAAGAGTGATGCACTATTACGGGAGGTTGAAGGAGCTGTGGTTGACAACCTGGGAGGGCAGACGAACACGAGGGAGATATGATTACGACTTAGAAAATCCTTATTGGAATTGACAGGGCAGATAGAGACAGACTGCTTTAATTGAGAGGACCAGGATCAGGGAAGGGGGACACAGGTGGAAGCTGAAGACACAGGTGAGCCACAGGGATGTCAGGAAGTATTTCTTCAGTCTCAGGGTGATGAAAAGACGTAAGAGTGGACACTGATGTTCGTACTGTGTTGATATTCCTCTTATTGACATTCGTTAGCATTATAGTTTTTGTGTTAATAATAATAATAATAATAATAATAATAATAATAATAATAATAATAATAATAATAATATAATAATAATAATAATAATAATAATAATAATAATAATAATATAATAATAATAATAATAATAATAATAATAATAATAATAATAATATAATAATAATAATAATAATAATAATAATAATAATAATAATAATAATAATAATAATAATAATAATAATAATAATAATAATAATAATAATAATAATAATAATAATAATAATAATATAATAATAATAATAATAATAATAATAATAATAATAATAATAATAATAATAATAATAATAATAATGTACAATTTATAAATAATCCTCGCTTAGAGGAAGAGAAATTACTTACAAATGACAAAAAAGTGTGAAGTAGCGTGTTACACAGGCGAGACATCTACAGCTGCGTATGTTTCACCAATCCGCAGTTAAGAGATAAGTAACTTATGACGACGTTTCGCTCTGTCCTAGACCGGATAAGACTAATATATAAAGAGAATTCCTAGAAACAAAGACCAAAACACGGTTATTACCTGTTAATATCCCATCCCTCGCTCATTATCACTGTCTCTCTCTTTCTCTTTCTCTCTCTCTCTCTCTCTCTCTCTCTCTCTCTCTCTCTCTCTCTCTCTCTCTCTCTCTCTCTCTCTCTCTCTCTCTCTCTCTCTCTCTCTCTCTCTCTCTCTCTCTATATATATATATATATATATATATATATATATATATATATATATATATATATATATATATATATATATCTTTTTTTTACACAGGGTTTGACAAGGTTAAGGATCCCTAGCTTTATTGACAAGCTATTTACAGGTTAAGGATTCCTAACTTTACTGGCAAGCTAAGAGCTGTTACCTACATCAGCTCATTTGAAAGTATTTTTATTGTTATGAGACATACAAGTAGGGAACAGGATGAAGTTGGAGCCATCTGTGGGCCAGCATTTTCATGTGATCAACTGACTTTATCTCGTTGACATCATTATGCTGTACGAATGTGTTCCATACTCGAGTCATCCGGGTATATATGATCTCAGATGGAGTGATGTTCTGGAGATGAGTACAGCCACAGTGAAGTTGCTGCTTTCTGCCCGTCTTGTAGCATAAAAGCTTGTTTCACGCTGTCCTCGAAGTGGATCCAAGTGTGGTACTTTGACAGAATTGGCCTTGTACATAACAGTAAGGCCACCCACATCTCTCCTATGTTGAAGGCTCTGCTGAAATGACAGATCTATCCAGGATGGGTCCAGGCGAGAGATGAGACGTCTTGCTCTGTTCTCTACTCTGTCAAGCAGTCGCAGATGAGAGGGGGGGGGGCAGGCAAACCAAGAAAGTGGAGCATACTCAAGGTGTGAGCGTACATGTGCCTCGTACAGAATCTTGCAACCCCTACTGTCAAGCAGATGCGAGATACGGCGAAGTGCTGTAATCTTCCTGGCTGCCTTGTTTGCAAGATTTACAACATGGTTCTTCATGGTTAGTTTGGAGTCAAATTTCACCCCAAGGATATCAACTTCTTCTCCAGGTGCCAACACCATCCCATTCATCCTTACTACTACACCAGCATTACCATCATGGTGCCTAAAGATGATCATCATTTGCGTTTTCTCAGGTGCAAATGTTACTTGCCATCTATTTCCCCAAGCTGATATAGCACTCAGCTGGTGTTTGATGTAGTTTAGAGCAGCTGGCATTTCTTCTCTTGGATAAGTGAATGTCAGTGTACAGTCGTCTGCATATGCATGGGATTCTGGGATGAGATGAAGAAGGTCGTTGAAGTAGACATTCCATAACAATGGTCCCAGTACGCTTCCTTGTGGAACACTTGCCCCAATAGGATGTCTTGCTGATTCCGTTCCATTGAGAACTATGCTTAGAGATCTACCATGAAGGTAATCACTGAGGAGACATAACGTAGAGCCTGTAATTCCCAGTGCTTGAAGTTTTGCTAAGAGACCCTGGTGCCACACCCGGTCGAGAGCGCCATCAATGTCCAGTGCTACCACACAGCTGACTTTGGATTCATCCAGTGACTGGTGCCACTTAGTGGAGAGCTTTAACAACAGATCAGCAGCAGAGTAATCTTTCCTGAAGCCATATTGACGATCACAAAGTAGTGAGTGGTAGTCAAAAAACTCTGTCATTTGTCTTGAGATTATTGTCTCAAGGATCTTACTAGTGATTGACAGGAGTGACACTGGTCTGTAGTTGCTGATTTCTACTCTGTTCTTCTTTTTGTGAACAGGGACTACATTTGCCTCTTTCCATAGAGAGGGCCATTTACGCTGTACTAGGCAGTACTGAAAGATGCGAGTTAGAGGTGCTGCTAGCTGGTCTGCACATCTTCTCAACAATCTTGGGCTCAACTTGTCTGGGCCCACAGCCTTTTCTTGGTAAAGCAATTTAAGAAAAAAATGCACCTTCTCCTGCCTTATTGTCACCACTGACAGTTTTGACACAGTTCTTGTAGCTAGCCAAGGAGGGTCCCTTGCTGGATCAGGAACTTGCATTTTGGTAGCAAAGTGTTCAGCAAAGAGGTCCGCCTTCTCTTGACTACTAGTAGAGGTGGTCCCATCCTGTCGATTTAGAGGTGGAATGAGTTCATCAGGTAGATAACCTTGTCTGTCCATGACCAGGGACCACCAGGTTTTGGAGCCTACCCTACCTGATGCTAGCTTTCTTTTTGTGTCCACCTCCCATTTAGCAATGGCCCACTTTTGAACGTCACCCATATGCCTACAGGCTTGCCTGTGCAAGTTCCTGTTATAGGTGGTAGGATGTCTCTTATACCTTCGCCATGCTTTGTACTTAGCAGTAGCAGCCTCTCTACAACGAAAGTCAAACCAAGGCTGATCTGTAGGCTTCGTCACATATTGCCGGTGAGGAATGTGTTCTTGTTGTAGATTAAGGATGTGTCCAGTGAAGGCTTTCACTTGGTTGTCAACATCCCCTTGGAGAAGAGCATTCCAATCGGTGGTGGCGAGCTCAGAGCAAAGGGCTGGCCAATTACCTCTTTCCCATAGCCAGGATATGCGTGTGGACTCCTCACCTCGTTCTGTTGGGAACTTAAGTGTGGTAAAAACAGCCTTGTGGTCAGACGATCCAACGTAGCCGAGGGGTTGACAAGTGACTATGCCTTCTGCCAGATCACTCACTACTGGGTCAAGGAAGGAGCCAGAGATGTGAGTAGGGAAATCAACAAAGTTTCTCAGGTCAAATACTGCAAGAAGGTCATCAAAGTCCCTCTGTATAAGGTGTTGGTTGAGGTCACCAATAATTATGATATGTTGACAGTTGTGTTGTAGCAGAAGGGAGTCCATATTTTCCATTAGGAAGTTGATAGGGTCTCCATGTTGCCACTGAGGCCTGTAAATTGCACATGCTAGTACAGAGGTACTAGTCTTTATGCAGAGCTTGAAGAATATCATTTCAAGATGAGTAGGGATGGCAACATCAATGTGCTGTTCATGTACACTTTTAGAGAAACACACAGCAACACCTCCTCCTTGCCCTTGCCTGTCTCTTCTCTCTCTCTCTCTCTCTCTCTCTCTCTCTCTCTCTCTCTCTCTCTCTCTCTCTCTCTCTCCCTCTCTGTTCCTCTCCCATCCCTCCCTCATTATCACTGCCTCCCTCCCTGTCACAACACAATCATCGACACATTCCGTGCAGTACGAGGCTAGGTGGTGAGGTGAAACGAGGCCCTCTGTCAACTGTAAGTGCTATAACCACAGGAAAGTGTTAAACCCGTCGGGGTCGTACAGTGTCTGGGGACTGGATACCAACCAGGATAACTCCGAGTCCTTGGATGAAGATTCCTTCTTCAGCATAAAGGAAGTTGTAAAGAATTTTAACCACCTTTCACTTTCCTATGAAGTACTTTATGAAGATATTTCTTGATCTATAATAGTACTTTATTTAAGTGTCTGCTTCCTACAAATATGTGCTAATCAAAGCTTCAGTTGCGACAGTCACTTGGCCTTTGCATTTATCAACTTATTTTGGTGCGGTTTCTTGGTCTTGTTATGTACGGAGAAATTTTCTCCACGACGGGGGGGGGGGGTATCAGCCTCTTTCAGCCCTCCAGAGGGGCTGATGGCATCGAGGCAAATCAAGAAATCAAGCATCTAGTATAGCTTTTGTTGAAGTTTGGCGAGGAAGGCAAATCTGCTTGTATCAGCGAATCCTTTATGTAGGGAAACGCCAAAGGCAGCGGCGGATGGAGCGAGGCAGGGGCGATTAGATTGCTTTTAACCCTGCCAAGGGAAACATTAACACCGGGATAACGAACAAAGAACACTGATCCGCGCGTTTTTGTGCATAAAAGAAGCTCAAAGGACACAGCAGAACACTTTTAGAGAAGTGAGAACAGCTTCGTTAGTGATATGACTGTGAACCATAGATAAATGTTGATGAACAGTGTGTAAACGACGTGTGTTGCGAATTTCCCGATGGAGTGGAAGACAGTGCGACATTCTTAAGAACACGTCTCTTTCAATCAAGACAGCGGATAACCGGGTGCAACTCTGGGTCAGCTACAAATACCCAGATACGTCTGATAAACATGATATGGTAGGTCGGCTGCACAGCGGATATCTAAATCATGTCTTATTTGACGGTACCTGTGGCATGCAAAGAGTACGTAACCTTTATTCGGCGCATGTACACACCCTCATTTACAGGCTATCTCCCCCAACCAGCGAACCAGGTTACTAAGAGTTGATGATGGGGCCCCGTCGTTCAACTAGTGACCAGGTTCTAGCCAATAAGAAGATGGTTTTGGCAATCGCAGAGGTTATGTGGGTACCGCTCTCCTGTCTGCCCTTGTCATTCCCATTCTAGAGCTGGTTGAAGCACGGTCTGCTATCTTGTGGCTTCTATTTCTGCCTTGCTTACCGTGGAGTGCACTATACTTATCACTGTACATAGTGTACATATTGCTGTTCTAAATTGGTGAAGGATAATATAAGTCTAAACTTTTTCTGCTGTGTTTATTTTGCTCCCATTACACCCGGGATAACAGGCCATTTGGATTCCTGGGTTGTAATAGTACCATTACCCGGTGATCCGTGGGTAATCGAGCCCACACCAGTATGTATAACTTCAGCAATCAGTTTCTGAGATATGCTGAGTAACACCCCCTAGGGGTAATTATACTTATACAACCCATTTTTTTAACAGCCCAATGGTGGTTGTATCGATGACTCCAAGAGCTTTCTGGAAGTGGCTGCAGAACAGTAGAGTCGTCATCAAGCTAAGTCCCATTACAGTTCACTTATTATATGACTTTGCTTGTTTGTATGCTATCCCTCACATATGTGCCAAAAAGAAATCCCCAGCATGTTGTGCCGTCACTGCTAGGAGGCTAGTTATGCTCTTTTCTTAAATCATTGCTGAACAACGTTTGTGCAATTTTCTCCACAGTGGAGATGTCCCGGGGGCATTGTTTGTGGTCTTTATGAGGAGCTGCTCCGCTTAAAGAGCCTGGAAAACTTTCCCACTACCCTGCTGTTTCATTAAGCTTTGGGTCGTGAATTTCTAAAGAGCCTTTCAAGCGTTTAAGGACTATCTGCCCGACCGTTTCGCTGGATAAAATACACGGAGATAGAATTGCCGGTAAAGATATTTCTACTCATTTAGGAACTTTCTGTGTTCCCTTACGAAGTTTTATTCCTCCCCATCTTACAGAAAATGCTGCTTCATCCCATTAGTGATCTTCCAGGGACAGATTTAGCGCTTTCTTGAATATTGGTCTTGGGATTTCGTTGCTTTCACTCGGTTTTTGGCTGTCAAAGCATGGGCAGTCTTAGATATCCTGTGAGAAGATACAGGGTATCGTGGGCATCCAGATTACACATCCTCCCCTCCACCCCCTTCAGGTGATTCAGAGGTCACTTGCTGTGGCCTGTTTGACCAGAAAATTCCTCATACGATGAAAACTTATTTTTTTAACAATTTATGATGAAGACGATAGTGACGATATCGTCGTGAAGTCAATGTTATCATGACGACCATCACCATCAGCGTTAATGAAGGTGACTTGGCCATTATTAACGATAATAAATATGATAACTCCAGACCTCCCATTCCTCCTCCTCCCTCCAGGCTCCGCCAGAGTCTTCTTAACTCTGTATAAAGTATTTCAGCACTGATGGTGTCAAGGGCTAATATGTATATATAAGAACGCTATAATCTTTAATTATATGGTAAGTGAAACTTACGTTCTTTCATATATTAACATTCCTTTTAGTATATATATATATATATATATATATATATATATATATATATAATGGGGTCCACCTCTGGTGTAAATTGTGGGACCCATAGCCTCGGAGAAGTGGATAAAAAGGCTTCAAGGAAAAATATTTGGATTTCTTCCTGAAGCCGTTTGAATATTCCACTTCCCCTACCACCCCATCTTTTGATATATATTTTTTTTTACTAATAGGAATATTTTATTACATAATATGGTACAGAAGATTTAAGAGATACATTGTTGATATAAAGGTGGCATATACGGTACATGTTGTTACGTGTGTATCACCGATTATAAGGCGAAAATCTCATCCAGCTCCTCAGAGCTGGGGCGTGTGCCCAAAATACAGCAGGCATTACCCCTTTGAACAGCCGCACTGAGCCGATGGAACAGAAAACTAGCTGCCCTGGGATCCCTAGTTACCCTGATGAGTCTTTTTCCCAGCTCCTTAAGGAATTTAGATGCACTCTTTCCCCATGAGCCAAGGGTCTCTGAGCCTATGGGAACAAACATATAATGATGGGCAAGTTCTCCATATTTTCTAGACTTTTGGGACTCCCTGAAGCTGGCAGCTGCCCCTCCTTCCTCCCTGGTGTATTGGAGATAGGTATCAGCCAAGGTAGATGCACATGTATAGTCCCACACCACCTGCTTCCCATCTGTCCAGGCTTGAAGGGTGATACCATCTGGACGCTTCTGGCTGCCATCAGATCTGCATAGTTGGGGTGGCTCCCTTACTGCTGGGCATCCAGCTGTTGTGAGGCTCCTCTTGATAATGTTATTAACCTCCTCATGTCTTGCAATCTTTCCCTCGGATTTACGGCACACAAGACCATGGTACCCGAATCGGTCTGCTGCTTCAATGCCACAAATACACCTGTGTTCGGCGAGAATAGGGGCGGCAAGTCGAAGGGCAACACCGATGCGGATGGTCTGTGGGTCGAGACGTGTGCCAAGGCTGGAGTTGGGAACAGCCAACAGAAAGTCCCCAGCATGAGGGGCTCTCACTGCCAGGAGGCGGGCTCTATCCTTCCCTGACACACTCTGAAGCATTGTTGAGGCAATATTTTCCACTATTGGACCATCCCAGTGCGATTGTTTGTAGTTGTTGGGGGGAGCAGGTCTGGCTCCAGAGCCCGTTAGATTATCCCAGATCATTGCTCCGTCAATGAATTTTTGGTCCTGGACTCCTATCTTGTCCCTAAGATGTTCAGGGAGAATCGCTGCTACAAGCTCTCTGGATGCAATACACGAGGACAGAAAAGCAGGTAACGCAATCTGTGATGACTTGCGGACACCAATGCCTCCTAGTCTGACTGGAAGTGTAGCTTGGTTCCACTGCCCGTCTTCTAGAGTAAGGTTAAGTACTTTCGTAAAAATCTGCCTCAGAATACTGTCATATTCGTGCAGTATAGGGTTATCATATGAAGGTGCACATCTTAGGAAATATGTCAACCTGGGCAGACTCAAGCACTTTGTGAGAAGGTACAAGGCATCGTGGGTGTCCAGATTGCCTATTCGTTGTTCCATTCCATATATATATATATATATATATATATATATATATATATATATATATATATATATATATATATATATATATATATATATATATATATATAGTTCCTTGATAATGTGAGTAGTCACGAAAGCGCTTGGAATTTCTCTATTCTTTCAGAGTGGTTGTTTTGCATATATATATAAGAAACAGAAAGCATTATAAAACGCCTTTAAATGGCCAAAATGAAATCAAATTGGCGGAACCAGTCTGAGGCGTCAACTATTGTCCCTTTGAACGTTTTGTGGCACCACCCTGAGTTTATGCTGGGCCATGGCCCCTACCGCCCTTAATGACCCCTTGCTGCCCGCAGTGGTATCCTGACGCCCTTCATGATTCAGTACCGCCCGGAACATTCAGATGCCGCTCAGCATTCTTTTACGTTACCTAGAGTGAGAAAGCGTCGTCTTACGTTACCTAGGGTGAGAAAGAAGGCTGGATGAGGCTAGCCTAGTGCCAATGGTGAGGCATGGGGGACCCCAGTGGTCACCTGTGCCCAACCCAATACTGCCTTAGAGTTACTCTGTCTTCTGTTGCTCGGATATTCCTTGGTTCACTTAAATAAGTGGCTTGATGAAGGTGCTGATACATGCATACTGACACAGCCGAGCAGACGGAGCTGACCATGTAACTACTGTCTCAACTATTTGGGTTGCAATTAATTGCTTTTATGGTGGTGTGTTCACTCACAGCATGATGGTGCTGGCCTGTACTGTCTTAATAATGGTGTTCACTCACAGCATGATGGTGCTGGCCTGTACTGTCTTAATAATGGTGTTCACTCACAGCATGATGGTGCTGGCCTGTACTGTCTTAATGATGGTGTTCACTCACAGCATGATGGTGCTGGCCTGTACTGTCTTAATGATGGTGTTCACTCACAGCATGATGGTGCTGGCCTGTACTGTCTTAATGATGGTGTTCACTCACAGCATGATGGTGCTGGCCTGTACTGTCTTAATGATGGTGTTCACTCACAGCATGATGGTGCTGGCCTGTACTGTCTTAATGATGGTGTTCACTCACAGCATGATGGTGCTGGAATGTACCGTCTTAAAGGTGTTCACTCACAGCATGATGGTGCTGGCCTGTACTGTCTTAATGGTGGTGTTCACTCATAACATGATGGTGCTGGCTTGTACTGTCTTAATGGTGGTGTTCACTCACAGCATGATGGTGCTGGACTGTACTGTCTTAATGGTGGTGTTCACTCACAGCATGATGGTGCTGGCCTGTACTGTCTTAATGGTGGTGTTCACTCACAGCATGATGGTGCTGGACTGTACTGTCTTAATGGTGGTGTTCACTCACAGCATGATGGTACTGGCCTGCACTGGATTAATGGTGGTGTTCACTCACAGCATGATGGTGCTGACCTGTACTGTCTTAATGATGGTGTTCACTCACAGCATGATGGTGCTGGCTTGTACTGTCTTAATGGTGGTGTTCACTCACAGCATGATGGTGCTGACCTGTACTGTCTTAATGGTGGTGTTCACTCAGAGCATGATGGTGCTGGACTGTACTGTCTTAATGGTGGTGTTCACTCATAACATGATGGTGCTGGCCTGTACTGTCTTAATGGTGGTGTTCACTCACAGCATGATGGTGCTGGCCTGTACTGTCTTAATGGTGGTGTTCACTCACAGCATGATGGTGCTGGACTGTACTGTCTTAATGGTGGTGTTCACTCACAGCATGGTGGTGCTGGCCTGCACTGGATTAATGGTGGTGTTCACTCACAGCATGATGGTGCTGGCCTGTACTGTCTGTCTTAATGGTGGTGTTCACTCACAGCATGATGGTGCTGGCCTGTACTGTCTTAATGGTGGTGTTCACTTACAGCATGATGGTGCTGGAATGTACCGTCTTAAAGGTGGTGTTCACACATAACATGATGGTGCTGGCCTGTACTGTCTTAATGGTGGTGTTCACTTACAGCATGATGGTGCTAGCCTGTACTGTCTTAATGGTGGTGTTCACTTACAGCATGATGGTGCTAGCCTGTACTGTCTTAATGGTGGTGTTCACTTACAGCAGCTCTATAAGCTTGCTCGTTGAGGCAAAATCTAAATCAATACAGTGTGTCCGAAAGCTTTCCTGCACTTCAGACATACACGTTAGTTACTTTATGTCAAATATATGTGTAGGGATGCGTATGTACTCACGTATTTATACTCATCTGTTTGTAGTTGCAGGGGTCGAGTCTTAGCTCCTGGCCCCGCCTCTTCACTGATTGCTACTGGGTCCTATCTCTCCCTGCTCCATGAGTTTTATCAAACCTCGTCTTAAAACTATGTATGGTTCCTGTCTCCACTACGTCACTTTCTAGGCTATTCCACTGCCTGACAACTCTATGACTGAAGAAATACTACCTAATATCCTTTTGATTCATAGGAGTTGTTAACTTCCAATTGTGACCCCTTGATAAATTAAACACATGTCCAGGCTCTGGTGGCCTGGTGGTTAACGCCCTCGCTTCACACGGTGAGGGCCTGGGTTCGATTCCCAGCCAGAGTAGAAACATTGGACGTGTTTCTTTCCACCTGTTGTCTATGTTCCCCATCAGTAAAATGGGTACCTGGGTGTTAGTCGACTGGTGTGGGTCGCATCCTGGGACACTGACCTAAGGAGGCCTGGTCACAGACCGGGCCGCGGGGGCGTTGACCCCCGGAACTCTCTCCAGATAAGCTCTCCAGATAAACACTTGGGTATGTTTCCTCATTAAAGATACGCAAGTGTTGCACATGTGTCGAATTTATCAACTTATCGGTTCTCTGAACCATTCATCTACATTCCTGTGTGACCCCTTGTTTGTGTGTCCATCTTGTCAATTCCTCACAGTATTTTATATGTCGTTATCATGTCTCCCCTGACCCTCTTGTCCTCCAGTGTCGCCAGGCCGATTTCCCTTAACCTTTCTTCGTAGGACATTCCCCTTAGCTCTGGGACTAGTCTTGTTGCAAAATTTTGCACTTTAATTTCTTGACGTGCTTGACCAGTGTGGATTCCAAACCGGTGCTGCATACTCCAATATGAGCCTGACGTATGTGGTGACAGTCTTGAACGATTCTCTACTTAGGTATCGGAACGCTCTTCTCAGGTTTGCCAGACGCACGTGTGCTGCAGAAGTTATCTGACTGATGTGCGCCTCAGATATGCTCGGTATTATACTCACCCCAAGACCTTTTTCCTTGAGTGAGGTTTGCAGTCTTTGGCCACCTAAACTATACTTTGCGCATGAGAGAGAGAGAGAGAGATGGACAGGACTACAGAGCAGTGCACTCCAAATAATCGTGCACTACAGACAGAGCGATGCACTCCAGACAGCGGCGCACCACAGACAGGGCGGTGCACTACAGAGAGGGCAGTGCTCTACAAAGAAGTGTACTACAGACAGAGCGGTGCACTACAGACTGGGCGGTGCACTACAGAGCGGTGCACTACAAAGAGGTGCACCACAACACCGACAGTTCTCACGGATGTATCTTATAATTGCTTCTGTAAACCCTACTGGTGACCGCACCAGCGCGTCCGTACACCGACTACCATCCCTCTCTATCCCTTCAACCTATCCTTCAACTTATCCTTCAACCTATCCTTCCCTCCATCCATCTCAGACACCACAGTAATGTTTCATCATGCGTTGGTTTACTAGTTACTTTGTAATTACATTTCAGCACCTGGGAAATAATTAAGATAATTGCTGGTGAGCGATAGCATCCGCTCTCCATACCAGGTGAGACAAGGCAACCTTCCTCACATTTTTTCGTCCCTTTTCCTCAGGTTTCGCTCGTTTTTTTTTGTTACGTTTTTACGACGCCACATGAAGACCAGCGGCTCACCTGGTGTATGGATGGTGGGGGCTGCTGGTAGGATGCTGGGGGCTGCTGGTGGGGTGGTGGTGGCTGCTAATGGGGTGGTAGGGGCTGCTAGTGGGGTGGTGTGGGCTGCTGGTAGGGTGGTGGGGGCTGCTGGTGGTGGTGGTTGGGGCTGCTGGTGGAGTGGTGGGGGTTGCTAATGGGGTGGTAGGGGCTGCTAGTGGGGTGGTGTGGGCTGCTGGTAGGGTGGTGGGGGCTGCTGGTGGGGGTGGTGGGGGCTGCTGGTGGGGGTGGTTGGGGCTGCTGGTAGGGGTGGTGGGGTTGCTGGTGGGGGTGGTTAGGGTTGCTGGTAGGGGTGGTGGGGGCTGCTGGTAGGGGTGGTGGGGGCTGCTGGTGGGGTGGTGGGGGCTGCTGGTGGGGTGGTGAGTTCTGCTGGTGGGGTGGTGTGGGCTGCTGGTGGGGGTGGTTGGGGCTGCTGGTAGGGGTGGTGGGGGCTGCTGGTGGGGTGGTTGGGGCTGCTGGTAGGGGTGGTGGGGGTTGCTGGTGGGGTGGTGGAGGCTGCTGGTGGGGGTGGTTGGGGCTGCTGGTAGGGGTGGTGGGGGCTGCTGGTGGGGTGGTTGGGGCTGCTGGTAGGGGTGGCGGGGGCTGCTGGTGGGAGTGGTTGGGGCTGCTGGTAGGGGTGGTGGGGGCTACTGGTATGGGTGGTAGGGGCTGCTGGTGGGGTGGTGGGGGCTGCTGGTGGGGTGGTGAGGGCTGCTGGTGGGTGGTGGGGGCTGCTGGTGGGGTGGTGAGGGCTGCTTGTAGGGGTGGTGGGGGCTACTGGTAGGGGGGGTGGGGGCTGCTGGTGGGGTGGTGGGGGCTGCTGGTGGGGTGATGGGGGCAGCTGGTGGGGTGGTGAGGGCTGCTGGTGGGGTGGTGGGGGCTGCTGGTAGGGGTGGTGGGGGCTACTGGTAGGGGTGGTGGGGGCTGCTGGTGGGGTGGTGGGGGCTGCTGGTGGGGTGGTGAGGGCTGCTGGTGGGGTGGTGGGGGCTGCTGGTGGGGTGGTGAGGGCTGCTGGTGGGGTGGTGGGGGCTGCTGGTAGGGGTGGTGGGACTACTGGTAGGGGTGGTGGGGGCTGCTGGTGGGAGTGGTTGGGGCTGCTGGTAGGGGTGGTGGGGGCTGCTGGTGAGGGTGGTGGGGGCTGCTGGTGGGGGTGGTGGGGGCTGCTGGTGGGGGTGGTTGGGGCTGCTGGTGGGGGTGGTGGGGGCTGCTGGTGGGGGTGGCGGGGGCTGCTGGTGGGGGTGGTGGGGGCTGCTGGTTGGGGTGGTGGGGCTGCTGGTGGGGGTGGGAGGCTGCTGGTGGGGGTGGTGGGGGCTGCTGGTGGGGGCTGCTGGTGGGGGTTGCTGATTGGGGTGGTGGGGGCTTCTGGTAGGGGTGGTGGGGGCTGCTGGTGGGGGTGGTGGGGGCTGTTGGTAGGGATGGTGGGGGATGCTGGTGGGGGTGATGGGGGCTACTAGTAGGGGTGGTGGGGGCTTCTGGTAGGGATGGTGGGGGATGCTGGTGGGGTGATGGGGGCTACTAGTAGGGGTGGTGGGGGCTGTTGGTAGGGATGGTGGGGGATGCTGGTGGGGGTGATGGGGGCTACTAGTAGGGGTGGTGGGGGCTTCTGGTAGGGATGGTGGGGGATGCTGGTGGGGTGATGGGGGCTACTAGTAGGGGTGGTGGGGGCTGTTGGTAGGGATGGTGGGGGATGCTGGTGGGGGTGATGGGGGCTCCTAGTCGGGGTGGTGGGGGCTTCTGGTAGGGATGGTGGGGGATGCTGGTGGGGGTGATGGGGGCTGCTAGTAGGGGTGGTGGGGGCTTCTGGTAGGGATGGTGGGGGATGCTGGTGGGGGTGATGGGGGCTGCTAGTAGGGGTGGTGGGGGCTTCTGGTAGGGATGGTGGGGGATGCTGGTGGGGGTGATGGGGGCTGCTAGTAGGGGTGGTGGGGGCTTCTGGTAGGGATGGTGGGGGATGCTGGTGGGGGTGATGGGGGCTGCGAGGAGGGGTGGTGGGGGCTTCTGGTAGGGATGGTGGGGGATGCTGGTGGGGGTGATGGGGGCTGCTAGTAAGGGTGGTGGGGCTTCTGGTAGGGATGGTGGGGGATGCTGGTGGGGGTGATGGGGGCTACTAGTAGGGGTGGTGGGGGCTTCTGGTAGGGATGGTGGGGGTTGCTGGTGGGGGTGATGGGGGCTGCTAGTAAGGGTGGTGGGGGCTTCTGGTAGGGATGGTGGGGGATGCTGGTGGGGGTGATGGGGGCTGCTAGTAAGGGTGGTGGGGGCTTCTGGTAGGGATGGTGGGGGATGCTGGTGGGGGTGATGGGGGCTGCTAGTAAGGGTGGTGGGGGCTTCTGGTAGGGATGGTGGGGGATGCTGGTGGGGGTGATGGGGGCTACTAGTAAGGGTGGTGGGGGCTTCTGGTAGGGATGGTGGGGGCTGCTGGTGGGGGTGGTGGGGGCTACTGGTGGGGGTTACTGCGGTTGGATGCTGGTTTATTGGAATTTAAACGGCGTCGGGTTTATTGCAATAATAAACTTGTTTATTCTCACTTGGTTTATCTTCTTCCCAACTTAACCATTATTTCCATAACACTTTTTTTTCTTTTGTATCTTCCTCTGTTCCTCTTTATTTTTCTATATTTCCATGTTGTTATTCCCATCATACATTTTTTAACCACTTTTTGGTATTTTTTTCTTTTTTTTTGTGGTTTTATAAACCATTTTCTTAATTTTTACAAGTCACAGGTAAACCTGTAACTAAAAACCTTAAACTCGATATTTTCTCAAAGTTCCATTTTGCTGAGTGGAGCTTCTAGTCATGTGACTGAGAACTTTCCCTGGCTCTCCCCTTCCCCAGTTTACAGTGTTAACGTCTCATCATAACCTGTGAGGCTGGTATATTTTTTTTATTTTACACTGGTAAATGATACATGTATTACTCACAGTACCAAACCCATTTGTTTTCTTTAGTTCCACTCACACGCACATCTGTAACTTGCGTCAGTTTAAAGCCAGATACGACCCAGTAATAGCCTCCTCCATTCACTTTAAAGCCAGATACGACCCAGTAATAGCCTCCTCCACTCACTTTATAGCCAGATACACTCCAGTAATGGCCTCCTCCACTCACCTGGCTAACACCTCCAACACCTGCCCTTGAGAGACATACTCCACTCCTCCTGCACATATGTTTGCCACAGATATTATCCCAGTTGTTAATGAATAGAACATTAATTTCCTTGTAGTAGTTACGTAGACAGAAATTCATTTCATTTGCATATTACGATGGTAGGTTAAATGAGTCATTAAGGGTGCTGGTAATCCGTTCACCACCTGTTAAAAATATTTTAATTCCTAACATAAGGAATAAAATCAACTTTGTGTATACACAATAGGAAATATATAACCCACATGTTAATATCAAATTGCATATCAAAATATCACTTTTTTTTTTTTGATACTTAAAAATTCGGGAAAAAAAATTCTTATACAATTGTTATGGATTTCATTACACATTACGTTACTCCTTCATAATAAAGTTGATAAGTTAGCAAAAAAAAAAAAAGAATGGAACTCTAGTGTGTCTAGCTTTAGGAATAATATTAGGAGAGAAGTAAACATTGAAATTGAATGTTATAGGAATGCAGTTAGAAGCATCAGTAGATCTATAATCCACTATGATAACATGAACGTAGATAAGTATGTTTATGGAGCAACTTGCAATGTGAACACTGACTGATGTTGTAGTGGCCAGGCTTAAGCTTGGTGACAAGTACTGACTGATGTTATAGTGGCCAGGCTTAGGCTTGGTTACAAGTATTGACTGATGTTGTAGTGGCCAGGCTTAGGCTTGGTTACAAGTACTGACTGATGTTATAGTGGCCAGGCTTAGGCTTGGTTACAAGTACTGACTGATGTTATAGTGGCCAGGCTTAAGCTTGGTTACAAGTACTGACTGATGTTGTAGTGGCCAGGCTTAAGCTTGGTTACAAGTACTGACTGATGTTATAGTGGCCAGGCTTAAGCTTGGTTACAAGTACTGACTGATGTTATAGTGGCCAGGCTTAAGCTTGGTTACAAGTACTGACTGATGTTGTAGTGGCCAGGCTTAAGCTTGGTTACAAGTACTGACTGATGTAGTAGTGGCCAGGCTTAAGCTTGGTTACAAGTATTGACTGATGTTGTAGTGGCCAGGCTTAAGCTTGGTTACAAGTATTGACTGATGTTGTAGTGGCCAGGCTTAAGCTTGGTTACAAGTACTGACTGATGTTATAGTGGCCAGGCTTAAGCTTGGTTACAAGTACTGACTGATGTTATAGTGGCCAGGCTTAAGCTTGGTTACAAGTACTGACTGATGTTATAGTGGCCAGGCTTAAGCTTGGTTACAAGTACTGACTGATGTTATAGTGGCCAGGCTTAAGCTTGGTTACAAGTACTGACTGATGTTGTAGTGGCCAGGCTTAAGCTTGGTTACAAGTACTGACTGATGTTGTAGTGGCCAGGCTTAAGCTTGGTTACAAGTACTGACTGATGTTGTAGTGGCCAGGCTTAAGCTTGGTTACAAGTACTGACTGATGTAGTAGTGGCCAGGCTTAAGCTTGGTTACAAGTATTGACTGATGTTGTAGTGGCCAGGCTTAAGCTTGGTTACAAGTACTGACTGATGTTGTAGTGGCCAGGCTTAAGCTTGGTTACAAGTACTGACTGATGTTGTAGTGGCCAGGTTTAAGCTTGGTTACAAGTACTGACTGATGTTGTAGTGGCCAGGCTTAAGCTTGGTTACAAGTACTGACTGATGTTATAGTGGCCAGGCTTAAGCTTGGTTACTAGTACTGACTGATGTTGTAGTGGCCAGGCTTAAGCTTGGTTACAAGTACTGACTGATGTTGTAGTGGCCAGGCTTAAGCTTGGTTACAAGTACTGACTGATGTTGTAGTGGCCAGGCTTAAGCTTGGTTACAAGTACTGACTGATGTTGTAGTGGCCAGGCTTAAGCTTGGTTACAAGTACTGACTGATGTTGTAGTGGCCAGGCTTAAGCTTGGTTACAAGTACTGACTGATGTTGTAGTGGCCAGGCTTAAGCTTGGTTACAAGTACTGACTGATGTTGTAGTGGCCAGGCTTAAGCTTGGTTACAAGTACTGACTGATGTTGTAGTGGCCAGGCTTAAGCTTGGTTACAAGTACTGACTGATGTAGTAGTGGCCAGGCTTAAGGGAAACACACAGATGATGATCAAACTAAATGTAAATTATGTGATCAGGCATATGGTCACTCTCTTGAACACTATGTGCTTAATTGTCCACTTATTGAGGAATATAGAGGTGTAATAACATACGTGATATGTCAAGATATCTTATTAATGAAAATAAGATAGATATATTAAGCAAATTTTTTTTAAATTTGCTTGTAACAGATAAGTGAACTGTAGATATACTAAATGTAAAGATGTACATTTATATCTACAGTTGTATACATATGTTGTTGCGCTACCGATGTAGTGTATACTGTAAACTAACCATTTCAACAGCAAAAACTAAAAAAAATTAGTCCTGTGAGTTTATTGTACACACACACAAGCACACACACACAAACACACACACACACACACACACACACAAACACACACACACACGCACGCACACACACACACACACACGCACACACATATTCAAACACAGACAAATGCGCACACACAGTTAACATGCACATTAGCATAAACATAGGCGTAGTAACAGATAACATACAGACAAACAACCAACGACTGATGCGTAGACACAGACAATGTATACAGTCACAAGCGCAGACATGCCTGCAACCGACGCACCTCACACATACATAAGCATAAACAAATGAATACAAAGAGGTATACATAAGACCCCCCCCCCCCCCGCGCCTTCTCCTGCCATCCTTAATGCCTGTACAAGGTCATGGGTTCGATTCCCTTCCACGGAGTAACATATGGGCAAGTTTCCTCATTCTCTTGCTGCCACTTAGCAATGTTTGCCCATTGTTGTGGGTCCCATCGAGGAAAAAACGCGTTAGACAGCTCTAGTACCTGCTGGTATGTGTTATTCTGTGTGTAAGAAACTCCAGTACCTGCTGGTATGTTTTATTAGGTAAGAAACTCCAGTACCTGCTGGCAGTACTCAGGTGTTGGGTATTCATGTACCTGATGATGTTCACTAAGACAAGATACCACAGTCAGGGGAACTTCTACTTTCCTTTGATGGGTTGCCCCTCCTTCTTAACCCTCTCCATCCCTTCCATCACTCCACGTATCCCCCCCTCTCCATTACCCTTACCTCTCACCTTACTCTTTGGCCACCCTTAACCATCACTTTCTCCGACTTACCACCTATTATTCTCATCACTACAACTACTTCTCATCTTTTCCTTCACCACAATCATCACCAAGCACCATCTACACTACCATCACCAACACCAAGCAGCACCATTCACACTACCATCGCCAACACCAAGCAGCACCATCTACACTACCATCACCAACACCAAGCAGCACCATCTACACTACCATCACCAACACCAAGCAGCACCATCTACACTACCATCACCAACACCAAGCAGCACCATCTACACTACCATCACCAACACCAAGCAGCACCATTCTACACTACCATCACCAACACCAAGCAGCACCATTCTACACTACCATCACCAACACCAAGCAGCACCATCTACACTACCATCACCAACACCAAGCAACACCATCTACACTACCATCACCAACACCAAGCAGCACCATTCTACACTACCATCACCAACACCAAGCAGCACCATCTACACTACCATCACCAACACCAAGCAGCACCATCCTCACCACCTCTGTTACCATCCTTCAACCCCATTACCACAATCACCCCTCACCCACACCCCTTCCTTGTTTCCTTCCTCCATCCCACCTGCTTCATCCTTCCCTCTCATGTAATCTCACGTATTCTCCTTCATTCCAGTGTACTCCCAACAATCCCATGTACTCACATTCACTACCATGTCTTTCCATATAGTTGCATATATACTCATACTCCCATATACTCCCTGACATTCTCAAATACTAGGGTGTACTCATATACACTCTTGTGTACTCTCGTATACTAACCTGTACTCCCAAACACTCTTATACCTCACTGACTGATCAAGTCTGATTGGCATTTATATTTGTTTACTAAGGACCCTTTCCATTGTCTGTGACCCCTTGACCAAAGAGGCCATCCTGCCCCGTCCTCCCTACTCTCTCTCTCTCTCTCTCTCTCTCTCTCTCTCTCAACTGGCGGTATATAAGGCTCCATCCTGTCCTAAACCCAATGAAGACCACTCTGACCCTAGAAACTATCGCCCTATCAGCCTCCTCGAAACTTTAGGGAAACTCTGAAAAACTCATCAATCATCGCCTTCGCAGATACCTGGAACACAATTCTCTACTTTCTGATGGCTAGTTTGGCTTCAGAACACAGATCCACACAGGATGCCATTAACATCATTCTCAACTACATCCACATAAACGCAAAACAAAGAAACATGACAGCCCTGGTTGCAAAAGACGTTGAAAAAGATTTTGACACTGTCTGGCACGAAGGGCTCAAGTACAAACTCTGCACTAACTTCAACCTGCCTCTCACTACTCGTAAACTCCTCTCCAACTTCCTAGACGGCCGTACCCTGAGAATCAAATTCCAAGGCTGTTACTCTGACTACTTTACACTTAATACTGGAGTACCCCAGGGATCTGTCCTCTCTCCTACCCTCTACATTTTATACACTAACGACATTCCAACACCTGTATACCACAACTCCATCACACTAGCCTATGCAGACGACAATACACAACTTATCACTCATGCCAATATAGATACACTCACACACAAAACACAAAATGAGGTCGACAGGATAGCCATCTGGGAACAAAAATGGAGGATCAAAACCAATGCAGCTAAATCCAGCATTACGTATTTTAACAACAGGAAACGTGATCCTCCATTACCTGTCGAGCTCAGAACAGCTGACACCCGCACTTACATCCCCATCACACAATCTGTCACTGTCCTTGGCGTTAATCTTGACTACCTTCTTCGTTTACACGGACACATTCACTCAAGGCATGCAATAGCTAGTAAGGCCCTTGCGGGCCTCTACAAGCTGAAACACGCCTCTCAACGCACCAAACTACACCTCTACAAATCCCTAATACGTCCTCTGATAACTTACTCTCCTCTAGCCCTCTCTCTTGCAGCAAAAACAAACTTACTTAAACTGCAGCGTGTCCAGAACAAGGCGCTGCGCTGGGTACTTGATGTCAGATGGGAGGACTTCGCCACAAGGGAGTCTCTCCATGCCCAGTTAGACATCCCTGCGCTGAATCTGTACTGGAAGACGCTCAGTGACAGACAGATAGACAAACTTGAGACACGACATGACTACTGGACCTCTCTCCTTGACGAAGACATTCGCAGACCCACAAACCAACACAACCTTTTCTACTCCTTGCATGATCCTGCTCCTAACCCTATTTACAAATAACCTTGGATTCTATTACAGGTACCTTCTCTGACAGGTACCATTCTCTGATCCACGTATGCCTTAGCTACTGGGTTAAGACATAGCTCAGTTCTACACTCCTCTCTAGAGCTAAACGTCGCATGTCCCTTCCTCTCCGCACACCCCACCGCATGCCCAACAGAACAGCCTGAATTTCTCTTCTCAATATCTGTCCCACGATTGCCTTCGCTGCTGGGTTAAGCCCTGGCTCTATTTCTACGACTAAGAACACTCCTCTCGAGCACTATTCTTCGTCTGTCCCGTCTTCCCCGCTCATCCCATTTGGGATCTTACCTGAACTTTCGTTCGTTCGTTCGTTACTTCAACTCCATATTGTTTCAGACTATGGCACAATACTCTTCTCCAGACTGAGGGACTGACCACCTCAAAACTTCAAGGGTGATGGACTGATTACATCGTCTTCAAGTCTCTTCTGCTTCAATCAACTTTTCTGTACTCGACTGAAGAAGCCTACTGTGTAGGCGAAACGTTTCGAAATAAAGATACCTAACTGTTGCATATGTGTCTTACCTAACAGGGACTAGAATGAAATTAGCCTAGAGTCATCCACACCAACGTGTGTCCTTGGGTAGAAATACCACATTCAGTTCCGCTGGATGCCCTACTATTAAGGATTGTATGGTTCAGTGGATAAGTGCGTCATGTGTTTTCGCCCACCATGAGGCAGGCCAAAGCAGCATGGGTTCGAGTCCTTGGCTAGTGCAGTGTTGTTATTGATCAATACCACTCGTTCGTGGTCACAATAATTTATCAGTATATAAGGTCGAAAATTTTGTTTTTCTAGTCCTGTAAGTTATGTTGCATGCTACAGTGTTCTCATAATTTCTCAGTGTGTAATTATTAGCTTAAAAGATCTTCACAGGGCGAAACGTTGTACCGGTAAAAGCTCTTCACAGGGCGAAACGTTGTAGCGGTAAAAGCTCTTCACTGGGCGAAACTTTGTCCTGGTAAAAGCTCTTCACTGGGCGAAACATTGTCCTGGCAAAAGCTCTTCACAGAGCGAAACGTTGTACTAGTAAAAGCTTTTCACAGGGAGAAACGTTGCCCTGGTAAAAGCTCTTCACAGGGCGAAACGTTGTCCCGGTAAAAACTTCACAGATTGAAGCATTGTACCGGTAAAAGCTCTTCACATGGCGAAACGTTGTCCCGGTTAAAACTTCACAGGGCGAAACGTTGTCCCGGTTAACACTCTTCACAGGGCGAAACGTTGTCCCAGTGGAAGTTCTTCGCAGAGTGATACGTTGTCCTGGTAAAAGCTCTTCACAGAGCGAAACATTGTCCTGGTGAAAGCTCTTCACAGGGCGAAACATTGTCCTGATAAAAGCTCTTCACAGAGCGATACATTGTCCTGGTAAAAGCTCTTCACAGGGCGAAATGTTGTCCTGGTAAAAGCTCTTCACAGAGCAAAGCGTTGTACCAGTAAAAGTCCTTCACAGGGCGAAACGTTGTCCTGGTAAACGCTCTTCAAAGGGCGAAACATTGTCTTGTTTAAAAGCTCTTCACAGGGTGAAACGTTGCCCTGGGAAAAGCTCATTACAGGACGAAACGTTGTCATGGTAAAAGCTCTTCACATGGCGAAACGTTGTCCTGGTAAAAGCTCTTCACAGAGTGAAACATTGTCTTGGTAAAAGCTCTTCACAGAGCGAAACATTGCCCTGGTAAAAGCTCTTCACAGGGCGAAACGTTGTCCTGGTGAAAGCTCTTCACGGGGCGAAACGTTGCCCGGGGAAAAGCTCATTACGGGACGAAACGTTGTCCTGATAAAAGCTCTTCACAGGGCGAAACGTTGTCCTGGTAAAAGCTCTTCACAGAGCGAAACATTGTCTTGGTAAAAGATCTTCACAGAGCGAAACGTTGTCCTGGTAAAAGCTCTTCACAGGGCGAAACGTTGTTCTGGTGAAAGCTCTTCACAGGGCGAAACGTTGTTCTGGTAAAAGCTCTTCACAGAGCAAAACATTGTCCTGGTAAAAGCTCTTCACAAAGCGAAACGTTGTCCTGTTAAAAGCTCTTCACAGAGCAAAACGTTGTCCCGGTAAATGCTCTCCACAGGTCAAAACGTTGTACCGGCAAAAGCTCTTCAAAGAGCGAAACGTTGTCGTGGTAAAAGTTCTTTATAGGGCGAAACGTTATACCGGCTAAAGCTCTTCACAGAGAGAAACGTTGTACCGGCTAATGCTCTCCACATGGCGAAACGTTGTACCGGCAAAAGCTCTTCACAGAGCGAAACGTAGTCGTGGTAAAAACTCTTTACATGGCGAAACGTTGTACCGGCTAAAGCTCTTCACCGAGAGAAACGTTGTACCGGCAAAAGTCTTCACAGAGAGAAACGTTGTACCGGCTAAAGCTCTTCACAGAGAAATGTTGTACTGGCAAAAGCTCTTCACAGGGAGAAACGTTATGCCTGCAAAAGCTCTTCACAAAGAGAAACGTTGTACCGGCAAAAGCTCTTCACAGAGAAACGTTGTACTGGCAAAAGTTCTTCACAAGGCGAAACGTTGTCCTGGTGAAAGCTCTTCACAGGGCAAAACGTTGCCCTAGGAAAAGCTCATTACAGGGCGAAACGTTGTCCTGGTAAAAGCTCTTCACAGAGAGAAACGTTGTACTGGTAAAAGCTCTTCACAGAGCGAAACATTGTTTTGGTAAAAGCTCTTCACAGAGCGAAACGTTGTCCTGGTAAAAGCTCTTCACAGGGCGAAACGTTGTCCTGGTGAAAGCTCTTCACAGGGCGAAACGTTGTCCTGGTAAAAGCTCTTCACAGAGCGAAACGTTGTCCTGGTAAAAGCTCTTTACAGAGCGAAACGTTGTCCTGGTAAAAGCTCTTCACATGGCGAAACGTTGTTCTGGTGAAAGCTCTTCACAGGGCGAAACGTTGTTCTGGTAAAAGCTCTTCACAGAGCAAAATATTGTCCTGGTAAAAGCTCTTCACAGAGCAAAACGTTGTCCTGGTAAAAGCTCTTCACAGAGCAAAACGTTGTCCCGGTAAATGCTCTCCACAGGTCAAAACGTTGTACCGGCAAAAGCTCTTCACAGAGCGAAACGTTGTCGTGGTAAACTCTTTACAGGGCGAAACGTTGTACCGGTTAAAGCTCTTCACCGAGAGAAACGTTGTACCGGCAAAAGTTCTTCACAGAGAGAAACGTTGTACCGGCAAAAGCTCTTCACAGAGAAACGTTGTACTGGCAAAAGCTCTTCACAAAGAGAAACGTTATGCCGGCAAAAGCTCTTCACAAAGAGAAACGTTGTACCGGCAAAAGCTCTTCACAGAGAGAAACGTTGTACCGACAAAAGTTCTTCACAGGGCGAAACGTTGTCCTGGTGAAAGCTCTTCACAGGGCGAAACGTTGCCCTAGGAAAAGCTCATTACAGGGCGAAACGTTGTCCTGGTAAAAGCTCTTCACAGAGAGAAACGTTGTATTGGTAAAAGCTCTTCACAGAGCGAAACATTGTATTGGTAAAAGCTCTTCACAGAGCGAAACGTTGTCCTGGTAAAAGCTCTTCACAGGGCGAAACGTTGTCCTGGTGAAAGCTCTTCACAGGGCGAAACGTTGTCCTGGTAAATGCTCTTCACAGAGCGAAACATTGTCCTGGTAAAAGCTCTTTACAGAGTAAAACGTTGTCCTGGTAAGAGCTCTTCACAGATCGAAACGTTGTCCCGGTAAATGCTCTCCACAGGGCAAAACGTTGTACCGGCAAAAGCTCTTCACAGAGCGAAACGTTGTCATGGTAAAAGTTCTTTATAGGGCGAAACGTTGCACAGGCTAAAGCTTTTCACAGAGAGAAACGTTGTACCGGCAAAAGCTCTTTACAGAGAGAAACGTTGAACCGGCTAAAGCTCTTCACAGAGAAACGTTGTACTGGCAAAAGCTCTTCACGGAGAGAAACGTTTAGCCGGCAAAAGCTCTTCACAGAGAGAAACGTTATGCCGGTAAAAGCTCTTCACAAAGAGAAACGTTGTAAGGGCTAAAGCTCTTCACAGAGAGAAACGTTGTACCGGCAAAAGCTCTTCACAGAGAGAAACGTTGTACCGGCAAAAGCTCTTCACAGAGAGAAACGTTATGCCGGCAAAAGCTCTTCACAGAGAGAAACGTTGTGCCGGCAAAAGCTCTTCACAGAGAGAAACGTTGTACCGGCAAAAGCTCTTCACAGAGAAAAATGTTGTACCGGCAAAAGCTCTTCACAGAGAGAAACGTTGTACCGGCAAAAGCTCTTCACAGAGAGAAACGTTGTACCGGCAAAAGCTCTTCACAGAGAGAAACGTTGTACCGGCAAAAGCTCTTCACAGAGAGAAACGTTGTACCGGCAAAAGCTCTTCACAGAGAGAAACGTTGTACCGGCAAAAGCTCTTCACATAGAGAAACGTTGTACCGGCAAAAGCTCTTCACAGAGAGAAACGTTGTACCGGCAAAAGCTCTTCACAGAGAGAAACGTTGTACCGGCAAAAGCTCTTCACAGAGAGAAACGTTGTACCGGCAAAAGCTCTTCACAGAGAGAAACGTTGTACCGGCAAAAGCTCTTCACAGAGAGAAACGTTGTACCGGCAAAAGCTCGCTGTGTGACGTGTGTCTCGTCTTGGCTATCATTGAGTTAACTATAGTATTCTATTTTTTTTAGTTACAGTATCTCAAATTGACATCACCCAGCAGGATAATGTTAGTGGGTTTGGGTCTGAGAAGAACCTACCTAGTATGGGCCAGTAGGCCTGCTGCAGTGCTCCTCCTTTCTTATGTTCCTACGTTAAGATCATCGGATTTTAAGAAAAGTCCACGGAACTTTTCTAATTATTCCTTTGACTCCAGTGAATTTCCATCTTGTGATTAGTGTAGATGGACGATTATAACATTTTGATTTTCTGTTGCCAATGTGAGATCTTTCGACTACATCGTCTGTGTAAAAGTTGGTCAGCTCAAATGAATTTTTAACAGACATGCGCACCACACCTTGTGTTCATCCTTGTGTTCATCCTTGTGTTCATCCTTGTATTCATCCAGTCGCAACTCAAAAAAACTGTGCCCCTGGTGTATAAATTTTGTTGCCATGGTAGTTTATAATATACCTGTCTGTGCTTTTGAATGTAAAGGAAAGCTTAATATATATATATATATATATATATATATATATATATATATATATATATATATATATATATATATATATATATATATATATAAAATCATATTGCTGTGTGAATTTTTTAATGCTATGTGATATTCGCTTCTGTGATAATGATTACTATGCGATATATGTTACTAACGTGACACGGGTTACTATGTGACGTGTGTTGCTATGTGACGTGTGTTACTATGTGACGTGTGTTACTATGTAATCTAACACGTCTCGCCCTCATGACCTACAATGTAGTATCTGTGGACCTTCCACTTAACCGTTAAGCAAATTCCTGGGCGAGTGGACCTGCAGCTCGAGTATGACAAGCAAATAAAATGAGAGAATGTCAGGCTGAGGAACAGATAGGCGGGCAGGCGGGCAGGCAGGCGGGTAGGCAGGCAGGCAGGCGGGCAAGCAGGCGGGCAGGCAGGCGGACAGGCATTGTGACATGCAGACAAGCAGACAGGTACATAGTTATGAAGGCAGACAAACAGAGATACACATTACACAGGTGTTGTAAGAATAAGCCTCTCTGTTCAAGTTTTATCACAGAATACAAAAAAAAAAAAAACTAAAATGTCAGCAATGAACCAAGGAGGCTAAAAGAATTAATCTAAATATGAAGCGCATAATGACTAGAAAGGCACAATACCGCGATCTGAACAATACACAAATAACCGGCGGGTTGTTTGTGTAAATGACGCACGTAACAAATACTGCAGGAAAGCAAGGATTGATTAAACTAGGAGGAGACTCACTGAGACAAGGATTGATTAAACTAGGAGACTCAATGAGACAAGGATTGATTCGGCAAGGAGACTCAATGAGACAAAGATTGATTCAACAAGGAGACTTAATAAGACAAGGAATGATTCAGCAAGAAGGAGACTCAATGAGACAAGGATTGATTCAGCTAGGAGACTCAATGAGACAAGGATTGATTCAGCTAGGAGACTCAATGAGACAAGGATTGATTCAACAAGAAGGAGACTCAATGAGGTAAGGATTGTCTCGACAAGAGGCTTACTGGCACCGTCAGCTTTCCTACACGTCAACTCATGATAGCAGCTCATCCGTCTGGTAGCAAGGGTTACTACGTAGCATAGAGGGAATGTGTAATATTTGCTCAGTGATAAGCCTCCACGCACATTAAACCCAAACTTGATGAAACTGTACGCAGAGCGAAATGTAACTTGACAAAACTCTACAGAGTGCGAAACATAAGTAGATAAAGCTCTAAATAGAGCGAAATATAATTTGATAAAGCTCACAGAGAGCGAAACCTTTGTTCAGTAATACATTGCTTTATTATATGTTTAGAATTCGCAGAACAAGCGAAATATTCACAAACACTAATCTTTAGTCGAAGGAGACTCGAACCTACGAACCTTGGTCCAGTGTGGTACGGTGGTTTGAGCACTGCGTACCTTGATGATTGAGACACTTATGCAGCATATGGGAATCTTTATTCAGGAAACGTTTCGCCACACAGTGGCTTCATCAGTCCAATACAAAGAGGAAGGCGTAAGGAGAGGAGGAGAATGAGGTAATCAGTCCCTCAACGTGGAGTCGATGTGTTCAGTCCATCAATATTGATGGACTGAACACATCGACTCCACGTTGAGGGACTGATTACCTCATTCTCCTCCTCTCCTTACGCCTTCCTCTTTGTATTGGACTGATGAAGCCACTGTGTGGCGAAACGTTTCCTGAATAAAGATTCCCATATGCTGCATAAGTGTCTCAATCTTCAACTTGTCGGTTTTTCAAACCATTCATCACAACTGCGTACCTTGTCCCAGGGTTCGTAGGAGGTTCCAGTCTCCGACCAGAGGTCAGTGTTTGTGAATATATATATATATATATATATATATATATATATATATATATATATATATATATATATATATATATATATATATATATATATATATATATATATAAATATATATATATATATATATATATATATATATATATATATATATATATATATATATATATATATATATATATATATATATGTCGTGCCGAATATGTAAAACTGGTCAATTAGCAAGAACTCATTTAAAATTAAGTCCTTTTTTTTTAAATTCTCTTATACGTTTAAAGATATTTTTTTTCATTTATGTTAATGTAAAACTTAATAATTTTGTACCAGAAGAACATTAGAAAACTTACTTAACCTTATTATAACAAGCGCAATTTAATTTTGCCTAATCCAACTAAAAATATTTTAGGTAAATTTACAATAATTTAATAATAAACAAACACAATGAAATATATTTTTTTTCGTTGGGTTCAGAATGATTTTTGCGAAATTACTGCATACACAAATTTTCACCTGTCTTATTCGGCAACAAGAGCGTTGCTGTTTAAGTCAAAATTGCAAGTTCTACCTATTCGGCACGACATATATAAATAGATAAATACAGAGTTTGAAGATATAAGTGTATACTATGTTCAAGAGCGGCTGTTGTTGTTCATTTGCTAAGTTGTGTTTGTTCACGGTATAAAACACCAAGTTTATTGTATGAGGGCAGAGAACCAGGTCGCTAGTGAACATTCCACTGCCCGCCCCCCAGCCCTCTCCACATCCTTCCCTCCCATCAGCCCTCTCCACCTCCTTCCCCCTCCTACAAGCCATCTCCCATCCTACCAACCCTCTCCACCTCCTCCCCTCCCATGGGCCCTCTCCACCTCCTCCCCTCCCACCAGCCCTCACCACCTCCTCCCCTCCCACCAGCCCTCTCCACCTCCTCCCCTCCCACCAGCCCTCTCCACCTCCTCCTCCTCCCACCAGCCCTCTCCACCTCCTCCCCACCCAACAGCCCACACCACCACCTCCTCCCACCAGCCCTCTCCACCTCCTCCCCTCCCACCAGCCCTCTCCACATCCTCCCCTCCCACCAGCCCTCTCCACCTCCTCCTCCCACCAGGCCTCTCCCCCGCCTCCTCCTCCCACCAGCCCTCTCCACCTCCTCCCCTCCCAACAGCCCTCTCCACCTCCTCCCCTCCCACCAGCCCTCTCCACCTCCTCCCCTCCCACCGGCCCTCTCCACCTCCTCCCCTCCCACCAGTCCTCTCCACCTCCTCCCCTCCCAACAGCCCTCTCCCCCTCCTCCCCTCCCAACAGCCCTCTCCACCTCCTCCCCTCCCACCCACCCTCTCCACCTCCTCCCCTCCCATGGGCCCTCTCCACCTCCTCCCCTCCCACCAGCCCTCACCACCTCCTCCCCTCCCACCAGCCCTCTCCACCTCCTCCCCTCCCACCAGCCCTCTCCACCTCCTCCTCCTCAGACCAGCCCTCTCCACCTCCTCCTCCTCCCACCAGCCCTCTCCACCACCTCCTCCCACCAGCCCTCTCCACCTCCTCCCCTCCCACCAGCCCTCTCCACATCCTCCCCTCCCACCAGCCCTCTCCACCTCCTCCTCCCACCAGCCCTCTCCACCTCCTCCTCCTCCCACCAGCCCTCTCCACCTCCTCCCCTCCCACCAGCCCTCTCCACCTCCTCCCCTCCCACCAGCCCTCTCCACCTCCTCCCCTCCCACCGGCCCTCTCCACCTCCTCCCCTCCCACCAGCCCTCTCCACCTCCTCCCCTCCCACCGGCCCTCTCCACCTCCTCCCCTCCCACCAGTCCTCTCCACCTCCTCCCCACCCCACAGCCCTCTCCACCTCCTCCTCCTCCCACCAGCCCTCTCCACCTCCTCCCCTCCCACCAGCCCTCTCCTCCTCCTCCTCCCCTCCCACCGGCCCTCTCCACCTCCTCCCCTCCCACCAGTCCTCTCCACCTCCTCCCCTCCCACCAGCCCTCTCCACCTCCTCCCCTCCCACCCGCCCTCTCCACCTCCTCCCACCAGCCCTCTCCACCTCCTCCTCCTCCCACCAGCCCTCTCCACCTCCTCCCCTCCCACCAGCCCTCTCCACCTCCTCCCCTCCCACCAGCCCTCTCCACTTCCTCCCCTCCCACCGGCCCTCTCCACCTCCTCCCCTCCCACCAGTCCTCTCCACCTCCTCCTCCTCCCACCAGCCCTCTCCACCTCCTCCCCTCCCAACAGGCCTCTCCACCTCCTCCCCTCCCACCAGCCCTCTCCACCTCCTCCCACCAGCCCTCTCCACCTCCTCCTCCTCCTCCCACCTGCCCTCTCCACCTCCTCCCCTCCCACCAGCCCTCTCCACCTCCTCCCCTCCCACCCGCCCTCTCCACCTCCTCCCCGCCCACCAGCCCTCTCCACCTCCTCCCCTCCCACCTGCCCTCTCCACCTCCTCCCCTCCCACCAGTCCTCTCCACCTCCTCCCCTCCCACCAGCCCTCTCCACCACCTCCCCTCCCACCAGCCCTCTCCACCTCCTCCCCTCCCACCGGCCCTCTCCACCTCCTCCCCGCCCACCAGCCCTCTCCACCTCCTCCCCTCCCACCAGCCCTCTCCACCTCCTCCCCTCCCACCAGCCCTCTCCACCTCCTCCCCTCCCACCAGTCCTCTCCACCTCCTCCCCTCCCACCAGCCCTCTCCACCTCCTCCCCTCCCACCAGCCCTCTCCACCTCCTCCTCCCACCAGCCCTCTCCACCTCCTCCTCCTCCCACCAGCCCTCTCCACCTCCTCCCCTCCCACCTGCCCTCTCCACCTCCTCCCCTCCCACCAGCCCTCTCCACCTCCTCCCCTCCCACCAGTCCTCTCCACCTCCTCCCCACCCACCAGCCCACTCCACCACCTCCCCTCCCACCAGCCCTCTCCACCTCCTCCTCCTCCCTCCAGCCCTCTCCACCTCCTCCTCCTCCCATCAGCCCTCTCCACCTCCTCCCCTCCCACCAGTCCTCTCCACCTCCTCCCCTCCCACCAGTCCTCTCCACCTCCTCCCCTCCCACCAGCCCTCTCCACCTCCTCCTCCCTCCAGCCCTCTCCACCTCCTCCCCTCCCACCAGCCCTCTCCACCTCCTCCTCCTCCCACCAGTCCTCTCCACCTCCTCCCCTCCCACCAGACCTCTCCACCTCCTCCCCTCCCACCAGCCCTCTCCACCTCCTCCTCCCTCCAGCCCTCTCCACCTCCTCCTCCTCCCATCAGCCCTCTCCACCTCCTCCCCTCCCACCAGTCCTCTCCACCTCCTCCCCTCCCACCAGTCCTCTCCACCTCCTCCCCTCCCACCAGCCCTCTCCACCTCCTCCTCCCTCCAGCCCTCTCCACCTCCTCCCCTCCCACCAGCCCTCTCCACCTCCTCCTCCCTCCAGCCCTCTCCACCTCCTCCTCCGCCCATCAGCCCACTCCACCTCCTCCCCTCCCACCAGTCCTCTCCACCTCCTTCCCTCCCACCAGCCCTCTCCACCTCCTCCCCTCCCACCAGCCCTCTCCACCTCCTCCTCCCTCCAGCCCTCTCCACCTCCTCCTCCTCCCATCAGCCCTCTCCACCTCCTCCCCTCCCGCCAGTCCTCTCCACCTCCTCCCCTCCCACCAATCCTCTCCACCTCCTCCCCTCCCACCAGCCCATGAGATAATTCCACCAATCCTCTCATGAAATTCAGGGATGCCCATTAGTGATCAAAGAAACTAATTTCCGCAGACGCAAGTGCCTCGAATCAGCACTGATCGCTGTTTCGAATACAATTAAACAAAACAACGGCAGCTTCACCATCTCCGAAGTCTTAGCAAGAATCCTCCTGAAAACAGTAAACCCTGCCATCACATAGTCTCTCCTGTTATACTACACAAAGCACATTACAGAGAGTGAACACTGAAACAACCTGCCTCTTTCCAGTCTATATTTGTCCAACCTATTTTTATGTTACCCAAGTAATAGCTTTTGTATCCTTTTACTCATGTACGAATTAATTGCTCTACCATATTGTATTACTACTACTACAAGACTCAAGAAATCGTAATGACACGATTGCAACCAAACCATACCCCCGGCCGGGATTGAACCCGCGACGGGCTGGAGTTTTGAGACTCTATGACCGCTGGTTCAATCCCGGCCGGGGGTATGGTTTACTACTACTACAACTTTTGTCACTGCTACTACTACTACTACTACTACTACTACTACTACTACTACTACTACTACTACTACTACTACTACTACTACTACTACTACTACTACTATCACTAGTATTGCACCTCACTCTGAGCCTTCATATGCCCTCTGTGTCCAGTAGTTTGTATAGGCTTGACAAACCTCCTGGAGAGCGAAACGTTGCCACAATAAAATGTCACATTAGTTGCACTTGTGTCCTTTTACTTTACAACTTTTCCTTTGTCTATTTTCCCGTTGTCGTAAACATTCTACACAGGTTTTGCAAACCGTGTGGAAAACCTAAGACTTGTTATGGAAATATAAACACATAGGCAGTATAATGTGATCCTTTATTGACAACGAACATGACAAGACGTGTCATGTTCTCCACCACCACTACACAATAAGCAAGATGCATTGGGATTGTTTAAACAGACTCTTCGTGAAGAACTCATGTTTAGCTGGAAAAAATAACAAAATAACGGTTCGAATATTGTCACGTGATCGTTGTTGATACATCTCCTTTCGTTAAATATTAAATAATTTAAAATTAAAATTCAGTCTTTATTAAAACTATCTGTACATACAAATTGTCACTACATATACACGTGTTATGGCTAAGTTCCCTCTTAAATGAGGGTAAGTATGAAATATCTCACAAACTGGAGCAACCCCAAAATACTCCAAATACCTTCAAATATCTTTGGCAACGAATTTTTTTTTGTTGACCAGTGTAGTGTAAATATTATGCAGAAAATTCGGAGTGTGGAAATTAGGAGAAGGTGTGGAGTTAATAAAAGTATTAGTCAGAGGGCTGAAGAGGGTTTGTTGAGGTGGTTTGGTCATTTAGAGAGAATGGATCAAAGTAGAATGACATGGAGAGAGTATAAATCTGTAGGGGAAGGAAGGCGGGGTAGGGGTCGTCCACGAAAAGGTTGGAGGGAGGGGATAAAGGAGGTTTTGTGGGCGAGGGGCTTGGACTTCTAGCAAGCATGCGTGAGCGTGTTAGATAGGAGTGAAGGGTATTTGGGACCTGACGATCTGTTGGAGTGTGAGCAGGGTAATATTTAGTGAAGGGATTCAGGGAAACCGGTTATTTTTATATAGCCGGACTTGAGTACTGGAATTGGGAAGTACAATGCCTGCACTCTAAAGGAGGGGTTTGGGATATTGGCAGTTTGGAGGGATATGTTGTGTATCTTTATACGTATATGCTTCCAAACTGTTGTGTTCTGAGCACCTCTGCAAAAACAGTGATTATGTGTGAGTGAGGTGAAAGTGTGGAATGATGAAAGTATTTTCTTTTTGGAGATTTTCTTTCTTTTTGGGTCACCCTGCCTCGGTGGGAGACGACCGACTTGCTAAAATAATAATAATAATAATAATAATAATAATAATAATAATAATAATAATAATAATAATAATAATAACATGAATGAAAATTACGATCCATTCCACATAAATGTTACTCCTTGCAAAGTAGTATTTTCCTGCGGAAGTGTGCAGACGTAGCGGAAGTGGATGGGGTTGGGAGAGGTCCAGGGACTAATTAGATTCGACGGGAAGACAGCCTCCCAGCGCTCACAACCTCAACCACCTACGCAGGCACAATTTTTTTTTTTAAGTTTTCATTTAATATCAAGTTGAGACTGGAAGTGTGTCGTTACTTGTAGGACAGAGTGAGTGGATGACGGAGCACCAGATGCGGCCTTGGTGTTTCTTAAGGAATCGTTCGTGGCATTGAAGGAAAATGAGTTTTTGTTCTCTCTCTCTCTCTCTCTCTCTCTCTCTCTCTCTCTCTCTCTCTCTCTCTCTCTCTCTCTCTCTCTCTCTCTCTCTCTCTGTCTGGCGGGATCAAACAAAGGACAGGAAGCAGATGACAGTTCCAGGTATTGTGGCCAAGTGAGTTGTGGTTAACTCATACATATATATATGTCGTGCCGAATAGGCAGAACTTGCGATCTTGACTTAAATAGCAACGCTCATCTTGCCATATAGGACAAGCGAAAATTTGTGTATGCAATAATTTCGCCAAAATCATTCTGAACCTAACGAAAAAAATATATTTCACACTGTTTGTTTAGTATTAAATTATTGTAAACAAATCTAAAATATATATAGCTGGGTTAGGCTAAAATAAATTGTTTTTGTTATAATAAGGTTAGGTAAGTTTTCTAAGATTCTTTTGGTGCAAAATTATAAATTTTTATATTAACATTAATGAAAAAAATATATCTTTAAGCGTATAAGAGAAAATTTCAGAAAGGGCTAAATTTTAAATGAGTTCTTGCTAATTGACCAGTTTTACATATTCGGCACGACATATATATATATATATATATATATATATATATATATATATATATATATATATATATATATATATATATATATATATATATACATATATATATATATATATATATATATATATATATATATATATATATATATATATATATATATATATATATATATATATATATATATATACACACGCACATATTTATGCAAGACCAGCCACGGAGTATTGAAATCTTCAGCTAGAGTACTGTCCCACGTCTCCGTGCGTTACAAGTAACTATGCAATGTTGCAAGAGTAGCAACAGGAGGAAGGAAGGGAAGTTTTCTCAGGGTAAGGAAGTGCGGTGACACCAGCCAGATATAGTCAGTACTGGCACCGATATATAGATATGTATGTGAGTTCAAGCTGACGTGTCTCACTCTGTTGTGTTTACAGTCATGGAGTGTGATGGGATGTACACTCACAGCACCATGATCAGCCAGGGTATCTCTGTCTGGAGGAGGCATGTGTGGCACGTGTACGCTGCCACCCGCCCAGGAGTGTGGCTCCCACCCACCCAGGAGAGTGGCCACCACCCGCTCAGGAGTGTGGCTGCCACCCACCCAGGAGTGTGGCTGCCACCCACCCAGGAGAGTGGCCACCACCCGCTCAGGAGTGTGGCTGCCACCCACCCAGGAGAGTGGCCACCACCCGCGCAGGAGTGTGGCTACCACCCACCCAGGAGCGTGGCTATCACCCGCCCAGAAGTGTGGCTGCCACCCACGCAAGAGAGTGGCTGCCACCCGCCAGAAGCGTGGCTGCCACCCGCCAGAAGCGTGGCTGCCACCCGCCAGAAGCGTGGCTGCCACCCGCCTAGGAGTGTGGCTGCCACCCGCCCAAGAGCGTGGCAACACCATGGTGATTTATGTGATGTAATCAGATGTTTCGCTTCCTTGGTGAGAGATGTGCCAGTCCAGACGAGGATTGAGAACTGACTAAATTTGATTGATGAGGGACGACGAAGGTAGATAGATAGATAGATAGATAGAGATAGAAGAATTGCGAGAGAAGGAAAGGAGTCAATGCAAAAAAATTAAAGATGGTGTGTGTATGTGTGTGTGTGTGTGTGTGTGTGTGTGTGTGTGTGTGTGTGTGTGTGTGTGTGTGTGTGTGTGTGTGTGTCCCTTACCTCCTCTCCAGCTCATTCATGACTCACTCCCTGACTAGCGTAAGTCAGTTGTTCATATGATAGTTAAGTTCGACCACAACAGCTACACACACACTGGAAATGACTCATTCACACACACACACACACACACACACACACACACACACACACACACTGGAAATGACTCACTCACACACAAGCTGGAAATGACTCACACGCACACGCACACACACACACACACACACACACACACACACACACACACACACACACACACACACACACACACACACACACACACACACACACTAGGAATGACTCACACGCACAAACACACACACATACACACACACACACACACACACACACACACACACACACACACACACACACACACACACACACACACACACACACTGGAAATGACTCACACGCGCACACACACACACACACACACACACACACACACACACACACACACACACACACTGTAAATGACTCACACGCGCACACACACACACACACACACACACACACACACACACACACACACACTGGGAATGACTCACACGTACACACACACACACACACACACACACACACACACACACACACGAGCTAGATACCTCAAAGGCAATGGGGCCAGATAACATCTCCCCATGGGTATTGAGAGAGGGAGCAGAGGCGCTATGTGTACCCCTAACAACAATATTCAATACATCTGTCGAAACAGGGAGATTGCCTGAGGCATGGAAGACAGCAAATGTAGTCCCAATCTTTAAAAAAGCAGACAGACATGAAGCATTAAACTACAGACCAGTGTCACTGACATGTATAGTATGCAAAATCATGGAGAAGATTATCAGGAGAAGAGTGGTGGAACACCTAGAAAGGAACGATCTCATCAACAGCAGCCAACATGGTTTCAGGGACGGGAAATCCTGTGTCACAAACCTACTGGAGTTCTATGACATGGTGACAGCAGTAAGACAAGAGAGAGAGGGGTGGGTGGATTGCATTTACTTGGACTGCAAGAAGGCGTTTGACACAGTTCCACACAAGAGATTGGTGCAAAAACTGGAGGACCAAGCAGGGATAACAGGGAAGGCACTACAATGGATCAGGGAATACTTGTCAGGAAGACAGCAGCGAGTCATGGTACGTGGCGAGGTGTCAGAGTGGGCACCTGTGACCAGCGGGGTCCCACAGGGGTCAGTCCTAGGACCAGTGCTGTTTCTGGTATTTGTGAACGACATGACGGAAGGAATAGACTCTGAGGTGCCCCTGTTTGCAGATGACGTGAAGTTGATGAGAAGAATTCACTCGATCGAAGACCAGGCAGAACTACAAAGGGATCTGGACAGGCTGCAGACCTGGTCCAGCAATTGGCTCCTGGAGTTCAATCCCACCAAGTGCAAAGTCATGAAGATTGGGGAAGGGCAAAGAAGACCGCAGACGGAGTACAGTCTAGGGGGGCCAGAGACTACAAACCTCACTCAAGGAAAAAGATCTTGGGGTGAGTATAACACCAGGCACATCTCCTGAAGCGCACATCAACCAAATAACTGCTGCAGCATATGGGCGCCTACCAAACCTCAGAACAGCATTCCGACATCTTAATAAGGAATCATTCAGGACCCTGTACACCGTGTACGTTAGGCCCATATTGGAGTATGCGTCACCAGTTTGGAGCCCACACCTAGCCAAGCACGTAAAGAAACTAGAGAAAGTGAAAAGGTTTGCAACAAGACTAGTCACAGAGCTAAGAGGTATGTCCTACGAGGAGAGGTTAAGGGAAATCAACCTGACGACACTGGAGGACAGGAGAGATAGGGGGGGACATGATAACGACATACAAAGTACTGAGAGGAATTGACAAGGTGGACAAAGACAGGATGTTCCAGAGATTGGACACAGTAACAAGGGGACACAGTTGGAAGCTGAAGACACAGATGAATCACAGGGATGTTAGGAAGTATTTCTTCAGCCACAGAGTAGTCAGTAAGTGGAATAGTTTGGGAAGCCATGTAGTGGAGGCAGGATCCATACATAGCTTTAAGCAGAGGTATGATAAAGCTCATGGTTCAGGGAGAGTCACCTAGTAGCGATCAGTGAAGAGGCGGGGCCAGGAGCTCGGACTCGACCCCCGCAACCTCAACTAGGTGAGTACAACTAGGTGAGTACACACACACACACACACACATACGTCAGGCCCATACTGGAGTACGCAGCACCAGTTTGGAACCCACACCTGGTCAAACGTCAAGAAATTAGAGAAAGTGCAAAGGTTTGCAACAAGGCTAGTTCCAGAGCTAAGGGGAATGTCCTATGAAGAAAGATTAAGGGAAATCGGTCTGACAACACTGGAGGACAGGAGGGTCAGGGGAGACATGATAACGACATACAAAATACTGCGTGGAATAGACAAGGTGGACAGAGACAGGATGTTCCAGAGATGGGACACAGAAACAAGGGGTCACAATTGGAAGCTGAAGACTCAGATGAGTCAAAGGGATGTTAGAAAGTATTTCTTCAGTCATAGAGTAGTTAGGAAGTGGAATAGTCTGGAAAGCGATGTAGTGGAGGCAGGAACTATACATAGTTTCAAGACGAGGTATGATAAAGCTCATGGAGCAGGGGGAGAGAGGACCTAGTAGCGGTCGGTGAAGAGGCGGGGCCAGGAGCTGAGTCTCGACCCCTGTAACCACAATTAGGTGAGTACAATTAGGTGAGTACACATACACACACACACACACTGGAAAGGACTCACACCCACACACACACACACACACACTGGAAATGACTCACACGCACACACACACACACACACATACACACACACACACACACACACACACACATACACACACACACACACACACACAGAGGACCTAGTAGCAATCAACGAAGAGGCGGGGCCAGGAGCTATGCTCGATTCCTGCAACCACAAATAGCTGAGTACACATACACACGCATACACACACACACACACACACACTCACACACACACACACACACACACACACACACACACACACACACACACACACACACACACACACACACACACACACACACACACACACACACACACAGGGACTCCGAGGTGTCCCTGTTTGCAGATGACGTGAAGTTGATGAGAAGAATTCACTCAATCGAAGACCAGGCAGAACTACAAAGGGATCTGGACAGGCTGCAGACCTGGTCCAGCAATTGGCTCTTGGAGTTCAATCCCACCAAGTGCAAAGTCATGAAGATTGGGGAAGGGCAAAGAAGACCGCAGACGGAGTACAGTCTAGGAGGCCAGAGACTACAAACCTCACTCAAGGAAAAAGATCTTGGGGTGAGTATAACACCAGGCACATCTCCTGAAGCGTACATCAACCAAATAACTGCTGCAGCATATGGGCGCCTTGCAAACCTCAGAACAGCATTCCGACATCTTAATAAGGAATCGTTCAAGACCCTGTACACCGTGTACGTTAGGCCCATATTGGAGTATGCGGCACCAGTTTGGAACCCACACCTACCCAAGCACGTAAAGAAACTAGAGAAAGTGCAAAGGTTTGCAACAAGACTAGTCCCAGAGCTAAGAGGTATGTCCTACGAGGAGAGGTTAAGGGAAATCAACCTGACGACACTGGAGGACAGGAGAGATAGGGGGGACATGATAACGACATACAAAATACTGAGAGGAATTGACAAGGTGGACAAAGACAAGATGTTCCAGAGATGGGACACAGCAACAAGGGGATACAGTTGGAAGTTGAAGACACAGATGAATCACAGGGATGTTAGGAAGTATTTCTTCAGTTACAGAGTAGTCAGTAAGTGGAATAGTTTGGGAAGCGATGTAATGGAGGCAAGATCCATACATAGCTCTAAGCAGAGGTATGATAAAGCTCACGGTTCAGGGAGAGTGACCTAGTAGTGATCAGTGAAGAGGCGGGGCCAGGAGTTAGGACTCGACCCCTGCAACCTCAACTAGGTGGGTACATACAAGAGAACTTTGCATATAGCACCACTCCAGAGATATTAGTCCAGAAACTAGGTAGAAAAGGCAGAGTGCCGCCCCTTTGGGTGAGCGAGTTGCTGAAAGAGGGTTAACAAAGAGCAAAAGACGAGCAGTGACAATTGGAGAGAGTAATGAGTGGGGTCCCACAAGGCTCAGAACTAGCACCGCTACTGTTACTTATTTACGTCAACGACCTGTCAACAGGAACTGACTCTCCCGTGTCTTTGTTTGATGATAATGTGATACTAGTGAAAATATTAAGAGCATAACAGGCAAGAGATAAGTTCCCGGAGGACCTTAACATCCTGCTGGTGTGGTCCTGCTGGTGTGGTCCTGCTGGTGTAGTCCTGCTGGTGTAGTCCTGCTGGTGTGGTCCTGCTGGTGTGGTCCTGCTGGTGTGGTCCTGCTGGTGTGGTCTTGCTAGTGTGATCCTGTTGGAGTGGTCCTGCTGGTGTGGTCCTGCTGGTGTAGTCCTGCTGGTGTGGTCCTGCTGGTGTGGTCCTGCTGGTGTGGTCCTGCTGGTGTGGTCTTGCTAGTGTGATCCTGTTGGAGTGGTCCTGCTGGTGTGGTCCTGCTGGTGTGGTCCTGCTGGTGTGGTCCTGCTGGTGTGGTCCTGCTGGTGTGGTCCTGCTGGTGTGGTCCTGCTGGTGTGGTCCTGCTGGTGTGGTCCTGCTGGTGTGGTCCTGCTGGTGTGGTCCTGCTGGTGTGGTCCAGTAAGCGGCTCCTGGAGTTTAGTCAAAAGAAACAACCTTGTGTGGAGATGAGTCAGTGAGTACTGAGCAGAGAACCTGCAAGTCTCTCTCTCTCTCTCTCTCTCTCTCTCTTTCTGAAGCTCACGTCCCAGTCCTAGTTCCCGGCCACCTGCTAAGAGCGGAAACTGCTCTTCAAAGAGCAGGTGGTAACTACCTCCATCTGCTTGCTTATTTCCTTCTCCCCTCTTCTCCTTCCTCCCTCTCTACATCTTTCTAACCTCTGCCTTCCCTCCTCTTACTCTTACATCTGCTTCAGAAAATACAACTGCGCAACTAAGAACACTAAGAATAATAAAATTAGCTTCTCGCAGCGTCTGATTTGTTGTGCACCATATATATATATATATATATATATATATATATATATATATATATATATATATATATATATATATATATATATATATATATAATGTCGTACCGAATATGTAGAACTTGCTATTTTGGCTTAAACAGCAACGCTCTTCTTGCCGAATAAGGCAAGTGAAAATTTGTGTATGCAGTAATTTCGCAAAAATCATTCTAAAATATATTTAGCTGGATTAGGCTAAATTAAATTGCGCTTGTTATAATAAGGTTAGGTAAGTTTTTTTAAGGTTCTTTTAGTGCAAAATTATTAATTTTTACATTAACATAAATGAAAAAATATATATCTTTAAACGTAAACGAATTTTTTTTAGAAAGGACTCAAATTTAAATATTCTTGCTAATTGACCAGTTTTACCTATTCGGCACGACATATACAATATATATACAATAATATCACCATCAGGAAATCTGATATAAAACAAATTTTTTCGTGTCTCTAAACTGAACATATAATAAACTGAACGTATAATATTTTTGTGCACAGTTGAATCCCGAGTTCGGTCGCGGCTTCCATCAGAAGAGGACGGAGGTTCGAGTTTACATCATTTTATACATTACCTTAATACATATACTTACTTGATGTTCCCACTACCGCGGAAAAAATAAGTCTATTTACGGACTAAGAGCTGTAATTCAACCTTAGTTCATCTACAGTCAAAGATCTATTTCTTAGCTAAACTCATTTAAATACTTAGAATTGTTATCCAGCCTCATTTCATTTACAAACTAAGAATTTTTATTTTATTTTAGCTTATTTAGAGACAAAGAGCTATGTTTCTGTCTTTGCTAATTTACAGAGTACGAGCTGTTGTTCTACCTCAGCTCTCTTGAAAACCCAGCCCTATCTCAGATAAACTGCTACCCCCCCCCCTCACCTTTCCTCACTCTTCATCCTGCCAGGATGCCACCCACGACAGTCGACTAACGCCCAGGTACCTATTAACTACTATGTGAACAAGGTGAACCCCCGTCTCTTCCTTTGCAAAGTGAGCTGCAACACCTGTTGACACTTAGTTAACTAAAGTACTCTACAATGCTCATTTTATTCCCATTTCTGCTCTTTATTTTCCCTCATCTCTTGTATCAATATCATTTTCTCAATTCTAAATAAACATTAATACCGACAAACGCTTTTGTTTCCCTCACACGAAATTTCTTTGTCTCTCCTCCAGAAAAAAAATATATTGACTTGCATTCTATTATTTTGTTATTCTATTACTAGTTAAATATCTTTATTATGCACCCCATTCCCATGATGTGGGTGGTAGTCAAAAGATAACAAAGGTACATGATGCTTCCAAGGACTGTGCCGCAAAGTTTTGATAGCTAAACAGGTTCCAATGGTAATTATTTATGTACATGTTTGTATCTGGTTACAGTCGTAGTGCGGAACAGTGTTATGTGAATTGTTACAGACAAGGATATCAGTTATTCCCACTTAACCATGTCAGTCATGATTATACTAGTTACGTGAACAGTTCAATTATATAAATCTTAATTTTCTTGAAAAAGATACAAATTTCATAAAAATGTTTGAAAAATATAAAACAGTGAACAAAAATTTCGTGTATCAACACCGATGTCTCGGCTCGTTGTTAATGGCATGTTTCAGTGGCGTTGAAAATGATCACGTATGATAGTGCTATATAAAGTATCAGAAGTTAACCTTAGGTATGATAACCTTTCCCCTCTTGCGGCGTCCGTCCTGACACCACACGTAAGAAACATGTTAATTTTAACGTCTCCAGATGTTCACCAGACGCGTCGCGCTCGCATTTGTTTTTTTAACTTATTTGTGGTTTATGGTTCAAACACTCCACCTTTTTATGAAATATCCTAACCTAAACTATTATAACCTAACCTAAAATCAAATTATTATCTGTACGGAGGGGAAACGTTCACAAACGGACGCTGGCTAATACGTAAAAGACAGACACTGTAAAATAAAGATGGAGAATATGCAGAAGCTTGAAGGTAAAGCCGTTTAATTTTCCCGTTTCTCATAAACTTGAGTGACAGAGCAAACGAGGACTGAGAATCAGCACATCACTAACGACAAAGAAACAAGTACTAAGAATCAGCACCCCACTAACCTAGACGATCAACGAAAATTGCGAAATTATTAATAAAATTATGGGAACGTTACACTTAAGAGGACCGGTAACACTCCACTTCACACCAACTTCCTGGGTAGTGAACGGGGTAGACAGGCAAATGGTGCAGGATAGAGGAGAAAGTGGGGAGGGTAGACGAGCAAGCGTGCAGGGTAGACAAGGAAGAGAGAATGGTAGACGGGCAAAGGCTTCTGTCATACCCGTCAGGAGGTGTGGCCTGAGAATATGCCTGCGGGTTTCGTGTTTAAGAGGATCCTGTAGGGAAAGAACAGCAGCAGCAACAGCAATAGTACCAGCGGCAGCAATAGTACCACCAGTAGCAGCAATAACAACAATAGCAATAGTACCAGCGGCAGTAGCAGTAGCAACAAAAACAGCTGCACCAGCAACAATAGAACCAGCAACAACAGTAGCTTTACCAGCAGCAGCGGCAACATTAGCAGCCTCAGCAAGAGCAGCAGATGCAAGGGGCTGACTGCAACATTACTGCACTGCCCGAGGGACACTTCTGCCGTAATGAGGCGCCACAGGGCACACGGAAAGAGACGTGGCCTGACCATCCACTACACCACCACATCTACCACATCTACCTGCGGCGGCTGAAGGATCACAAGAGTCGAAGTACCACACAGCTCAAGAACCACAGAGTTGAAGAATCACAAACGGAAGAAGTAAGTAAGAGTAATAATTTTCAAGAGAAAGGAGATGAGAGAGAAGAGAAACAAGAAAAGTCAGGCCTCCCCCCCCCAAAAAAAAAATACAATGACGAAAATTAATCTGGAAGAAGTATAATATATAACAAATTTCTGGAAAAATTAGTGAAGGAATTTATCAGATAAAAAATATTTGTGAAACTCGTCTAATAGATATGATAAATTGTAAACTGAAAAAAAAAAGACTGAAATTTTTTCCGATTTGTCAAAAGAATAACAAATCGTAAATAAAAAAAAATTAAAACAAAGTAGATTGGACGAGCAATATCAGAAAAAGAGGAAAAAATTTATATCAAATAACCAAAAAAAATGATAACAATGTGACAGGTGAATCACTATGATAACAACAAGACAGGGAAGAATTACAGGTTAAATAACACGTAGTAAATTTTAGAGGGGAAAAGTAAACAAGGAAAGAATAAAAAATATTGTAAGAATTAATTCACAGAATTATAATGTTTATAAGAAGCTCTAAACCCATGTGGGTCATCCAGCTCCGGGAGTCGTGCAAGCTTCGTTCTCTAACGTAACATTCACGAAGACAGACACGAAGAGGAGTCAAAGACGTTAAAAAATGTGAAATAAGGAAGAGTATTGAGGACCTGGTATGAAGACATAACACCAGTGTGTATTCACGTCCAGAGTTGACCTTAATCCTTATTTTAAAGGATTAAAGTATTGCGGATTAGTGTTGCAAAGATGCTTTGCAACACTTTTCATAATTTGTATGCAATTACCGTTATATTTTCTTTTGCGAATTAACGTTGGTTTTGCATACTTTAAATTTTTCACCAAGACTAACAACCTGAACTAAAATACCTATTTATTAACATAATATAAAGTAATCTCACCCAACCTGTCTTAGGTCTATCTAAATTTATTTAGTGCTAATTAGCATAAATTAACACATAATTTCTTGATACTCAGACTGATTTTCGCGACGTTACATCAGCACTGTCTTACACTGGGCTTGTTTGCCATCGTTGCTTCACAAGACAAGTGTACAACCTCTGCCTGAAAAGCAGATGGACTCGGGCACCTCCGGCCATCAGCAGACACCAGACTCACAGATGCAGGCATAAAAAACATGGAGCGAGGAGCATGGACGTGCTGAAACAATTTGAGCGAGAGGTGGACGGCAGGAATTTAATACTACATTATATAAGTGCTCCCTCTAGGCAAGACAACTTTCACGAAGCGACGGATCAACATTTTCCTGCGTTGAGGCAAAAATGAAACCATTTCAGCGAGTTGCCGGAGGGCAGCGTTCAGTGTGTGTGTGTGTGTGTGTACTCACCTACTTGTACTCACCTATTTGTGGTTGCAGGGGTCGAGTCTTAGCTCCTGGCCCCGCCTCTTCACTGGTTGCTACTGGGTCCTCTCTCTCCCTGCACCATGAGCTTTATCAAACCTCGTCTTAAAACTATGTATGGTTCCTGCCTCCACTACGTCACTTTCTAGGCTATTCCACTGCCTGACAACTCTATGACTGAAGAAATACTTCCTAATATCCCTTTGATTCATCTGAATCTTCAACTTCCAATTGTGACCTCTTGTTTCTGTGTCCCCTCCCGGGAACATCATGTCTTTGTCCACCTTGTCTATTCCGAGCAGTATTTTATATGTCGTTACCATGTCTCCCCTAACCCACCCGTCCACCAGTGTCGTCAGACCGATTTCCCTTAACCTTTCTTCATAGGCCATTTCCATTAGCTCTGGAACTAACCTTGTCGCAAACCTTTACACTTTCTCTAATTTCTTGACGTGCTTGATCAGCATTCAGTGTGTGAGTGTGCAGCGTTCAGTGTGTGTGTGCAGCGTTCAGTGTGTGTGTGCAGCGTTCAGTGTGTGTGTGCAGCGTTCAGTGTGTGAGTGTGCAGCGTTCAGTGTGTGTGCAGCGTTCAGTGTGTGTATGCAGCGTTCAGTGTGTGTGTGTGCAGCGTTCAGTGTGTGTGCAGCGTTCAGTGCGTGTGTGCAGCGTTCAGTGGGTGTGTGTGCAGCGTTCAGTGTGTGTGTGCATCGTTCAGTGTGTGTATGCAGCGTTCAGTGTGTGTGTGCAGCGTTCAGTGTGTGTGTGCAGCGTTCAGTGTGAGTGTGCAGCGTTCAGCGTGTGTGTGCAGCGTTCAGTCAGTGTGTGTGTGCATCGTTCAATGTGTGTGTGCAGCGTTCAGTGTGTGTGTGTGCAGCGTTCAGTGTGTGTGTGCAGCGTTCAGTGTGTGTGTGCAGCGTTCAGTGTGTGTGTATGCAGCGTTCAGTGTGTGTGTGCAGCGTTCAGTGTGTGTGTACAGCGTTCAGTGTGTGTGTGCAGCGTTCAGTGTGTGTGTGCAGCGTTCAGTGTGTGTGTGCAGCGTTCAGTGTGTGTGTGTACAGCGTTCAGTGTGTGTGTGCAGCGTTCAGTGTGTGTGTGCAGTGTTCAGTGTGTGTGCAGCGTTCAGTGTGTGTGCAGCGTTCAGTGTGAATGTGTGTGCAGCGTTCAGTGTGTGTGTGCAGCGTTCAGTGCGCGTGTGCAGCGTTCAGTGTGTGTGTGCAGCGTTCAGTGTGTGTGTGCAGCGTTCAGTGTGTGTGCAGCGTTCAGTGTGTGTGTGCGCAGCGTTCAGTGTGTGTGTGCACCGTTCAGTGTGTGTGTGTGTGCACCGTTCAGTGTGTGCGTGTGTGCACCGTTCAGTGTGTGTGTGCACCGTTCAGTGTGTGTGTGTGCACCGTTCAGTGTGTGTGTGTGTGTGCAGCGTTCAGTGTGTGTGTGCACCGTTCAGTGTGTGTGTGTGTGTGTGCAGCGTTCAGTGTGTGTGTGCACCGTTCAGTGTGTGTGTGTGTGTGTGCAGCGTTCAGTGTGTGTGTGTGCAGCGTTCAGTGTGTGTGTGTGCACCGTTCAGTGTGTGTGTGTGTGTGTGCAGCGTTCAGTGTGTGTGTGCAGCGTTCAGTGTGTGTGTGTGTGCAGCGTTCAGTGTGTGTGTATGCAGCGTTCAGTGTGTGTGTGCAGCGTTCAGTGTGTGTGTACAGCGTTCAGTGTGTGTGTGTGTGCAGCGTTCAGTGTGTGTGTGTGTGTGTGCAGCGTTCAGTGTGTGTGTGTGTGTGTGTGTGCAGCGTTCAGTGTGTGTGTGTGTGTGTGTGTGTGTGTGTGTGTGTGTGTGCTGCGTTCAGTGTGTGTGCAGCAGGAAATGTGACGAGCAATGAAACGAAGTAAATGAACTCGTTTAGCCTTAAACTCTTTCAAGTTTTAAGTGTGACGCATTTAAAACAACAGTCATTGATCCTTCTGGCTTATTATGCTGATTTCCTCTGAGCTCTGAAAGGTCAGTTGAGACCGAGGGCGAGGACCCCCGGAAACAAATAAACCCCCGTAAACAAATAAACCCCCAGAATCAAGTAAACCCCAGGAATAAAAAAAAACCCGGAATCAAATAAACACCCGGAAACAAATAAACCCCCGGAAACAAATAAACCCCCAGAATCAAGTAAACCCCCGGAATAAAAAAAAACCCGGAATCAAATAAACACCCGGAAACAAATAAACCCCCGGAAACAAATAAACCCCCGGAAACAAATAAACCCCCGGAAACAAATAAACACCCGGAAACAAATAAATCCCCGGAATCAAATAAACCCCCGGAAACAAATAAACCCCCGGAATCAAATAAACCCCGGAATCAAATAAACCCGCGGAATCAAATAAAATCCTGGAATCAAATAAACCCCTGGAATCAAATAAACCCCCGGAATCAAATAAACCCCCGGAATCAAATAACCCCCGGAATCAAATAAACCCCGGAATCAAATAAACCCCGGAATCAAATAAACCCCCGGAATTAAATAAACCCCCGGAATCAAATAAACATCCGGAATCAAATAAACCCCCGGAATCAAATAAACCCCCGGAATCAAATAAACCCCCGGAATCAAATAAACCTCGGAATCAAATAAACCCCCGGAATCAAATAAACCCCCGGAATCAAATAAACCCCGGGAATCAAATAAACCCCCGGAATCAAATAAACCCCCGGAATCAAATAAACCCCCGGAATCAAATAAACCCCCGGAATCAAATAAACCCCCGGAATCAAATAAACATCCGGAATCAAATAAACCCCCGGAATCAAATAAACCCCCGGAATCAAATAAACCCCCGGAATCAAATAAACCCCCGGAATCAAATAAACCCCCGGAATCAAATAAACCCCCGGAATCAAATAAACATCCGGAATCAAATAAACCCCCGGAATCAAATAAACCCCCGGAATCAAATAAACCCCCGGAATCAAATAAACCCCCGGAATCTAATAAACATCCGGAATCAAATAAACCCCCGGAATCAAATAAACCCCCGGAATCAAATAAACCCCCGGAATCAAATAAACCCCCGGAATCAAATAAACCCCCGGAATCAAATAAACCCCCGGAATCAAATAAACATCCGGAATCAAATAAACCCCCGGAAGCAAATAAACCCCCGGAATCAAATAAACCCCCGGAATCAAATAAACCCCCGGAATCAAATAAACCCCCGGAATCAAATAAACATCCGGAATCAAATAAACCCCCGGAATCAAATAAACATCCGGAATCAAATAAACCCCCGGAATCAAATAAACCCCCGGAATCAAATAAACCCCCGGAATCAAATAAACATCCGGAATCAAATAAACCCCCGGAATCAAATAAACCCCCGGAATCAAATAAACCCCCGGAATCAAATAAACCCCCGGAATCAAATAAACCCCCGGAATCAAATAAACCCCCGGAATCAAATAAACATCCGGAATCAAATAAACATCCGGAATCAAATAACCCCTGGAATCAGACTCCAGGAATCGTATTCACCCCCGGAATCAAATAGATCCCCAGAATGAAATACTCCCCTTCCCCAGAATCAATTAGACAGCAGTTATTCTCATACAAACGAATAATAGCAAAAGCTTCACTTTGTAGATGGTATAACATAAGTTACGTATCACCAGAGTAAATATCTCAGAAATAGACAATAAATGTTTAAGTTTCGCTCTAAATGTCTCGTTCAGGTGAAGACACAGGAGACTGAGCACGAGTTTATTCAATTATTTGGAGTCATTGTTCATACCTGTTTGATGATTTGTTGTGAAACTGGAAAATATACTGGTATTAAACTTGACTTGTATTTTTAGACTTTGATTATGTTAATTTCCTGTACTCAAATAATAATAAGCTCACACACACACACACACACACACTGGAGGACAGGAGGGTTAGGGGACACATGGTAACGACATACAAAATACTGAGAGGAATTGACAAGGTGGACAGAGACAGGATGTTCCAGAGATGGAACACAGAAACAAGGGGTCACAACTGGAAGATGAAGACTCAGATGAGTCAAAGGGATGTTAGGAAGTATTTCTTTAGTCAAAGAGTTGTCAGCAAGTGAAATAGTCTGGCAAGTGACGTAGTGGAGGCAGGAACCATACATAGTTGTAAGACGAGGTTTGATAAATTTCGAGCAGGGAGAGAGAGGACCTAGCGATCAGGGAAGAGGCGGGGCCAGGAGCTATGACTCGACCCGTGCAACCACAAATAGGTGAGTACAAATAGGTAAGTACACACACATATACTGTGTATACGAGTATATAAACGAGTACATATAGGGAAAATCACTTAACCTGAGTCTTGATCGAATAAAGTTTCTCTGAATGACTCTTTAGAGTTACGTAAAAGAATATTGTTGAACAGTTGTAACCTTGATATCACAAGATCACTCCAGACAACTTATCATATGTGGTACTATCTTTACTTTTATTCACTACTAGAAGTTATCGTGATTTATTTTAATTAGAATCACAGATTATACGTCAATGATGCTGATATGTAAGAACTTACAATACATGAGCACTAAGGAATAATCTTGGTCAGTAATATTCCCAATGTCAGTACTCTGAAATAGAGTGTAGAGCAGAGCATCTGCTTTTGGATTTCTTCTTAAACGTGACTAAACACTGAAGGAGAAAATTAACCAGGAAAGCAACACGTCCTCAGCATGAGTTAGCGTGCGGGAGACAACCCATAAACAAACGCTGAGTGTAGGTCCCATGCTGCCAGATGGAAGACACCCAGGGTGGCCACGGTGTATCCCTCCCACCCCTCACTATCCCCCAAAGCAATATTTAAATAAAACTCTCCCTGTAAATTAAGATATTGAAAGTATTAACCACATGAGTAATGTAATTAATAATAAGATAATCATGGGTTAAAATAAAATTAATTACTCTGATGTTTACTAAACAAAATAAAATTAGATTTAAATAGCCATTACCTTGTAAACTCTTATTTAGGGATACTACTCAGGGATATTAATAGTAATACCAAGGGAGATTGAGTTTACAGGGAAATGATAAAGTAAATGGATACTAGGCAGACTGGAATGTTACAGAATAAAATCGAGTCAAGCCTTCTCTGATAGCTGACACCTTCAGCCCCGCAGCAGTCCAGCCTTCCAGCACCGCTGCCAGCATTCTAGAACGGCTGCCAGCCTTCTAGCATGGCTGCCAGCCTTTCAGCACGGCTGCCAGCATTTTAGCATGGCTGGCAGCCTTCTAGCACGGCTGCCAGCTTTCTAGGACGGTTATCAAACTTCTAGCATGGCTGCCAGCCTTCTAGTTGGCTGTCAGCTTTCTAGCTTGGCTGCCAGCCTTCTAGCTCGGCTACCAGCCTTCTAGCTCGGCTGCCAGCTTTCTAGCACGGCTGCCAGGCTGCAAGTTCTCACACAGCCTCCGGCTCTGCCTCCAACAGCTTCTCCCCCACCAAGTCTTGCCTTATCTTAAGTTAGGTAAGATTCGTCAGGAAACAGAACAATTGTTTCCCGACTCAGGTTGCAGTCATACGATGACCCAGCACTGGAGCTTTTGGTCATCTGACCAAGTCCTTCTGCTGGCTTATTGGTCCACCCCTTTTAAAAGGTTATAATTAAAACCAATAGATGGTAGGCTTGCCTTAACTACTTTCACTGAGCTCATACAGACATACAGTGTCTGTATGTGATGTTCATAAAGGCTGGAGTTGCCAGACAGAAGTAGAGTGTGAAGATTAGCGCTAATGGGACACTGTTCTCACAAAGGAGGTACTGGACACATAGTCACGAGATGATAAGCAAGACACATGTTCCAGAATACGAAGCAGAACTCTTCTCCAGACTGAGGGACTGACCACCTCAAAACAGTCTTCGAGGGTGATGGATTGATTACGTCGTTTGTACATCTCTACTGCTTCTGCTGCCTCCTCTGTTTTCGACTGAAGAAGCGAACCGTGTAGTCGAAACGTTTCGAAATACATATACCTAACTGCTGCACATGTGTCTTACTTACCAACTTGCCAGTATTGTGTACCATTATCATGTTCATACGGCCATCTTTTTTTTTTTTTAATTTCGTTGTTGTAGAGTAATTATACAGAAATAAATGTTATCATTTGTTAACCTAACCCAGTGGTTCCCAAACTGGGGGTAAATTACCCCCTGGGGGTAATTTAACCATTTTTGGGGGGTAATGGAGGGGTGACAGAAAAAAAGTTATGAATTCTGAAAATCAAGAAAACAATGCGGTACCCGGTATGAGGATTATTGTTAACTTTGTCTTAGTATATAAAGTTGTAAAGTAAACCTATTATAAGTAAGTAATAAAGTTAAACCAAATAACAATAAACATCAAAAACTAATATACAGTATTAGAAAAGAAGAAATATATAGCTAAGTGTGTGGAAACCCAAAAGTATTTTGACAAGTATGCTTCAGGACAAAAGTCACTCAG